>NC_056749.1:321762553-321795053 GCF_019279795.1 Protopterus annectens
TTAAGGGTGAGGCAAGTAATGGCTAAAATATTGATGACCAAGAAGTTGTTGACTAAGGGATTTGGGGGGGTTGGGCCTCTTCATCAGTTGAGCTACTGTCTGTATATTGCATGAAAATAGTTGTGATGGTAATACCAATGTCAACCTTTGCTAACTTGGTGGCTACAAACTGTACAGTTTAATGTAGCATGCAGGTTGGTGACTGGTACACCAAAGAAAGGTCATAAAAACTGTACTATGTACTGGGGTGTAGTAATTCAATGGACACTATCAGATTCAGAAAGTGCTTAGAGAAATGACACAAAGACATTTTGTCTAGCCTAACTAAAAGCAATATTATATTCTACAGATGTCTATTTACTCAGTTGCAAAATGTCAATGAGTATATAAAAAACAAAATTTTATGCAAAAGTTTCTTTACTTAGTTGCAAAATGTCACTGGGCATTCTCAAAAGCAGACTTTCTTAAACAAAGCCCCTTTCAGTCTTAAATTACACTAAATACATGCACAAAAAATCAAGACATTTGGTTGTTTGCAGAGGTGTATGGTTATATGTTGGGTAAATCACTTTCTTACAATCCCAGCCATAGAGTTTCACAAAATAAAGCACCACTTTGATTTACCAGAAGAGTACACATTAAGCAAGCAGTAATGCCCAACAGGGTGTGTTGTAATGTGTAATTAACAGCTGTCCAGGGATGTATAATGAGCTCCAATGCTGCAGGCCTTTCTCTAAACACAATAATGCCCTCCAGGGTGTCTTTTAATGTGTCAGGTCTCATAATACCCCTGGCTGGGCATTAATAACACATTAGCACACACCATGTGTGTCTATTTTCCAGAAATACAGAAGATGGTTTCATCTAAAAATAGGGACTTGATGAGAATCACAGTCATCAATCAGGTACATTTTCAGTATACTCTGTTCTTCTGTGCCAAGCTTCTTCACTAGCCAGGAAAAGTGGGTAAACATTCTATCACATAAACTCATAATGGCTGAATGAAGACATGTCAGCTGTTACATAAACAATCATCTCAGCAGTTTCTGCAGTCTACTTAAGGTGATATGATAGCCCCAGTGTCTATCTAGGTCCAGGGAAGCCATTGTTCCACTGTATTCAGCATTCATCAGACCTATCATTGAGTGTAGTGCCCCCTTTGGTATGTACCTGACCAGGAATATCCAGCAAATGGAATGTCCACAGAGTTTTCTCACTAAAAGAATACAGGGAGAAAGTAAAATGTCCTATGCAGACTGCCTCAAGGCCCTATTCCTATGTTCTGTCTCCTATAGGATGTTGAGGGGAGATGTATGCCTGGCATACAGGGCATTGTCATACCTCACTCTGGTGGACCTCCTGCATATCAGGAAAACAAACAGCACTAGAATTACCCATTCTAAAGACTTAGACCTTGCCTGTGATATCAATAGGACCTGCTGGAGAGACAGATATGCATCCCAGGGACTGCCCCATCTCTGGAACAGGCTCCCCATCCATGTGAAGCAGAGCACCTTCCTAACCCATTTCAAGTGTAACTTGAACAATTGGATGGGGAACAGGAAATTTATCCCTGGCTTGGCACCTATGTCTCTAATGGACACATGCAGCCTGTAAATGTTTCATTTGCCAAGCCCCTGCTTACATTTATCAAGGGTACCAGAACTTGTTAGAGATTTGGGATCCATGGCTAGGCTTAAAAAGGCCCTTGTGGTAAACATCTATTGTACCTAGTAGACCTCTATGAACCTATAAACCTAAGAAATGAATGTCTCAGGTAAGAGGATAATTCAGAAAAGAAGGTACAACTCTCTTATGTATGATTAGGGAAATCAGGCAGTATCAGCCAATCAGTATCATAGCAGATTATTGTACACAGATCCATTGATAGTGTCAGAAGTTTTGTCTAATAAAATGACACCAAGAAAGATAAATGGAGAAATCAGACTTGCTTTAGCAGCCAAGCAGTCTCATGGCTTAGAAAAGGTTTTCAACTTTATACCTTTCAACTATCCAGACTTTCGCAAAATGTCCAGATTTTTTTACTCATATTTTTTGTCCATTCCTTATAAAATTTGTGGGTTTCTGGTAAACCACTGATAACTTAAATCATGAAATAACTTACATTTGAGTTTCAGGCTTCATATCCTTCAGAAAATGCATGCTAACAGAAATCCTATTAGTCTATCAACTTTTTAAGTTTATAAGACCAATATATATGGTCACTTCTCTACTCCATGCCCCAATTGTTCGCTCCATCCAGCTGCTTCAATCTATAGTAAGTGAACCAAGTGCAGAGTAAGTCTGACTACTGCTGCTGCAATAGTCATCATATCCCACTACCTAAAGAACTTGCACAGCTGAATTTCACCTGCAGTTGCAAAGATTCACAAGGAACAATACATTAAGTTAAATCTATGTAAGGCAATTTCCAAGCCTCAGACTAATAACTTAATTTGTGAAGTCACGCATTAGTGTGTTCTGTTTTGCAGTGCTGAATCTACTTGAAGGGTATACCCACCCCCACTTACTTACCCACATTCACAGGCCTTTTACTGTCGAAGGCGAAGCTAAATTAACACTTTAGCATATTTTGTAAGTGTAATACATCCCTGGAAAGACAACGAAAAACCCATAACCATAAAATTAAATGCTGTGACTCAAGTCAAGTATTTCCAGTTCAGAGACCTTGTCTTTATATCCATGAAAATTCTACCTCATTGATTTTTTTGGTGGTAAACCATCTGAGGGTCATCTTCCCGTTCCGTTCTCTCCACTAACTCTGCTCCCCTGCCCTGCCCCCATCCCACCTACCCCCAGCACCTCTACTCATATCCCAAGCAAGCCACTTCACCTCATTCCTATGATCTAATTATATACAACTCTACCTTGTCCACACCCACATTTATTTCGCACCTTACAAACTTTTATTTAACCAAACTTATCTGCTTTCCCTTACATCCATCACCTTGAATTCTCTTCCTCCCTACTATAATTCTTTGCACCTTACTCTACTCCACAATTAATACAATCACCACCTCAAACTATCTTATATTAACTCCAAGCTTACCACCTACTCTTCAATTATTATACAAACATCAAACTAACATTGCACCGTAATTTTACTACTGACCAATCACATCTCCCCCCAACCCTTCCTTACCACAGCCCACAAGGCAAAACACCTGACCACATTGTCATATCCCACCCTGAACTCAAAACATTTCCAACCTTACCTTAACCTGCTCACATATCACTAGATAACATACATATCTATTTTCACCTGATATTACAATATAACACACAAATACCACTTTTACTATTTTTAAACCCACCGTCGCAGCTGACATGCTACTCCTAACCTATCTAACCTCTTTACTCTTAATTCTCAACCTCGCTACAACCATATCCTCTCATACATCCACACACCAATACACATCAACAACCTCCTCCAACCATCTCCCCAATGAACAATACAGCTTCTCACATATCTCCCCATACCCTCCCATATTATTCAAGCCACAAATTGTCCTCCTCACCATCTATAAAACCACATTTGACACCAGTACCATTAACTACGAATAAAAACACTTCCCATGGTTCTGAATCCTCATTACCTATCTACTCAAATGTGCAGACATACATCCTAACCCTAGGCCCATACTCTAATCCTAACCACAAGAGTAACCCAAAGATTTAAGCATACTTAAACTAAACCTTAGAAGTACATGTAATAAAATAACCCCACTGCATGCCTGGATTTATCAAAATAAACCTGACATACTAGCCTTACCGAAACATGGCTACACCCTAATGTTGAAGATTTAGAAATAATACCTCCAAACTTTGCAATAACCAGAAGAGATGGATCTATAAAAAAGGGAAGGGATAGCCCTCCTATATCCCTCTACACTCAACATCATACCCTACACCAGTAATATACATATATTTTCTAATGCTGAGGTACTAATCTCTTTTTAGAGTCCTCTTATCCTTTACAGACACCATGAACGAGGCAAGAGATGCAGGATGCTATACCACCTCAGTATTCTTTGATCTCTCCAAGGCCTTTGACACAGTGTCTCACCTCTTACTACTGAACACACTGTCTAACATAGGCTTTTCACATAACACAGTAAAATGGTTTCAGAACTACCACAAGGATCGTAAACAAGTAGTGAAATGGTCTAATGAACTCTCACTCTTTCTCCACAACCCTACTGGAGTCCCACAAGGCTCCATCCTCGGACTCCTATTCCAACATTTTCACAACCAACCTTCACACTGCCTCTCACCCTGGAACCCCCATTCAGTACGCTGATGATTCCACCATAATCTGTACTGCTTAATCACTACCAGAACTACTTTCAAAAACTCAACAATCGTTTACTGCATTCGAATCCTGGCTAAGAAATGCCCAACTCTTTCTTAATCCAAAGAAGCCTAAACTAGTACTCTTTCAGCCCAAAAACACCTTCCCTATCACTGATCATTTCAACATCCATGCATCTGACAACACTGTCATAGAAATAGAGCAGGAAACCAAATTTCTTTCATTTTGATCCCCATATACAGCAAAATATAAAGAAAATTCATCAAAAATTGGTGCTGTCATATAGAAACAAACATTTATTTACTGCAGCAACCAAAACTACCCTTGCAAAAACATTTTTACTTCCCTCCCTTCTTTGCGTTGCCCCTATCCTAACTAACTTACAAACGTCTACCCTAAGCAAGATGGAACAGTGCTACAACAAAGTTTCAAAGCTTGCCACAAACTCTAGATATCATACACACGACTGCAAACCACTACTAGAACTAAAATGGCTTGAACTTCCTAACCAACTTGCCTTTATTCAGCTATCCGCCTTGCATGAACTTATTTTCAGGCCTACTGCCTGCCCTGCACTAGCCAATCTAGTCACACCTTATACAGCAAATCGAGCCCTATGATCAAAAGACAAAAATCTGTTAGCTATCTCAAAACCCACAAGAAAACCACGTCACTCTCTGTATTCTTACTCTGTATCTGTACTATGGAATTCACTACCTCCGGCTATCAGGTCTATGCCTGTTCTAACCCATTTCAAAGCCTCTTTAAAAATCATCTCAGAAATACATGGTTCTGCTCCTACATAAAGCCTAACTAATGCTCAGCTCTTTCCTGTTCTTCCACACTAGCCTCATCCTCCTCTACTGACACATTTCACTCCCTCACAGTCTACAAGATCCTAATGTCTCTTGCAGCTCCATCTCTGTTTCTATACCATATCCTTAAGTTACTGCTTAGGCTGTAATGCCTCTATTCTTCTTAACTCTCTTAGTATCTTTCTGCATCACTAACTTTTGTCTATTATTTTCCTAACTGAAATCAACATCCTATTTTTCATGTATTATAACAGTCAATGTCATACAATGCACTACCTACATACTGCGTTTGGACACTATCTACTCATAGGTTATGTATATGGTGAGAATAACTATTACTATCTATGTTTTAACTCTACAGAATTGTGTAGATGTGTAATCTCGTAACATAGTTTCTTTCAACTTATTTTTGTAGAGTATTTCTAATATTTTTTGTATTGGATTAGATTATACTGAATTTATTTTGTATGTGGAGCTTTTCTCCCCGGGCCTCTGCTGAAAATGGGTTCTGTAGACCCAGTCAGACCACACTGGTAAACAAATGTCAAATAAATAAATAAATATTTAAATTAAAATCTGTCTCTATATATCAGCCTTTGCCCCCCACCATTATTTTAGGCTTTGTCTAGATTTCTTGCATTAAGAGGTTGAGAGGCGTGCTCTAATATCAAACAACTTACGCTGCAGTAGCCTGAGCAACATGAGTTCTATTATTTCAACTATAGAACAACACAGTAGGATATTTATTTATTTAATTGTCTTTTGTCCGATTGGGTAATACCCATTTTCAGTGGAGGCCCAGGGAGAAAACTCCATTTGCTTACATTGCATTATACTGAGTTCCAGTTAAACAGAGAGTAGTTACATTTCTATTTACATTTGTACACAAACAGTAGTTACATTTATACATTCTAAGATTTTGCAGCATTGGAAGTTACTAAAGAGAAAGACCACATGCAGTTTAGTGGACTGTACAGGCAGCAGTTATGTATAAAAATTGTTTTGTCATTTCAGTGAGATATTGAGAATATTCTGTTTAAGGAAAATATTTGGAGAGTGTGGTACAGTGAACAAAATTTCTTAACCTTATGATGAGCATGTGCATGACCACAATTGGTTAAGATGTTGTTCAAGCAGTGGTTTAAACCTATTGAGTTTGTCAGAGAGTTTTATTTGCTTGGGGATACTATTCCAGACTTTAGAAATGCATTGGGAGTAGAGTAGGTTTCCTGCAACATTATTTCACTTATTTGTAAGTAATAAGAATTTGTTACTAGAGTGGCGGTCCCTTGCTGGACAGTAGGGTGGTAATGCATTTTATAAACAAAAATAAAATACTTATTAAATGCTGCATAACTCCATGAAATTACTGAGAAGGAAAACACAAGATAGCTACAATAATTTCATTAATCTACTAAAGAGAAAACTTTTGTATTGCAGACAAATAAGGCAATACCATACAGGCAGTCCTTGAGAGGCACACTCTGTTGCAGAAGTTTTAGTAAAACTTGTGCAAAATAGCCTAGCTGCTGCAGTTTAGTTTAAGATAACAATGTACAATGTGATCCAGCTGGTAAAATAATGAATGATTTGCAGCCCTTGTGTTGGAAGACCTACTTTTTTTTAATGATTGTAACTCTTCTATGAATTTGGCCTACTATATCACTGCACATGGGGCTGATGATAGCTTGAGGTGTCTAGTGATGGAGGAAGTATGCTAGTATTGGTTTATTTTTGCAGTGACTATCCATAAAGAGCATAGACGATATTGGCATATGTATGAATAAACAAAACATGAAATAAGTTACCATAAATAATGGAGAATTGATCTTCAGTGGTTACCACAGTACTTTCTGAATGTATTGGTTGGTTATAGATGCACAAATAGTGTGTCAGCCAAGAATCTGTTACTACAAACATAGCAAATAATAGACTAAGGTAATACAATGAAGCATTAAATTACAGCATGAACACACTAGATCACATGTAGTTAATATATTAGGAGGGGATAGTAGACCCCTGTAGTTGAAGAGGTGGGTGACTAATTTTCTTCATTCTTGCACACTAATCTACAGAGGAGATTTTGATAAGTAATAAAACTGTCAGTCTTTCAGCAGTGGTACATTTAGTGGAAGTTCAAATGTGGTAGCAAGATCCCCAGTCATTAGGGGTACCTTAAGGGCAGCTTGTCATTTCAAAGTGTTGTATCCAGAATGACACCACAGGAACTTACTTGGTGAGCTGACACTGGATCTGCTGAATGTAAATCACCAGAGTTGAGCCTTGACCTAAACCTACTTTTGGAGAATTGCAAGTTTACAGCAGGGCTTATCAGAGATCTAGTGCTGAGAAATGTCTGTGCATGAACATCACCTACCAGCAAATCAAACTGTCACTTGTATAAGGATGCAGGCTGTGATGACCCATCAATGCCAACCAGAAATCAAGGAGCATCAATCCTCGCCACTGGTAACAGTAGGAGACGTTTACTGGGAGGATAACAGGTACACACGGTATTTCCAGATGCAGCTCTCTGCATCAATTGCAATTTCCCTTAAGAGCACACAGAGACCACAGTTAGTCCAGGGGCTGGTTTCTCACTCTTTATCCACATCCCCAGTAAGACTCCTCACTATCACAGCTATAGAGTTGAGATCTGAGTTGAGTGACCAAGCCAAGACTCCCAGCACCTTCTCTGTCCAACCAGTGCTTCATGTCCCTGCCCAAGTAGCTGACACACACACACACACACACACACACACACACACACACACACACACACACACACACACTTTGAGGTTTGATTTACATGTACAGAGACACACACACACACACACACCTGGGAAAGGCTGGCACAGGTTTACTCGCTATGCCCCCTTCTGTCCAGACTATAAGGTAGTTATTACTGCCACCAGTCACTCATCAGCTACTTTAAGGCCCTTAACAAACAGTGTCGAATCTTACTGTGTAATAATATTAACACAAATGGTAGTCTGACCAAGAGCAAGGGTGTTAGGTATGGCCCACACAGTGTCACCAAATAAATATGCAAGTACTCTCAAAACTTAAATATCTCTACACAGATCAGCCACAATGAAAGGTTTAAATATATTTAATAATAAATAATAAAAGAACAAGACAATACTAAACATATATTTACAGTGACATCAGAGTTCAAAACCACAGGAAATATTTAAAACAACACTGCAGGACAGTCTCAAATAAATAAAGAAAAATATCTAAACTAAGCATCATTATATTTCTGACTGTATCTAAGAGAATTAATATTACCTAAGAACTTACTAATAGAGCAAGGCAGATGTGTGGTGAATGGATTTTGTTGTCAGGTCCAAGACAGAATGCAGAATGCTTTGTCTCACTAAGAGAATTCTCAAATTAATAGCTGAAATATTACTGCTAGGAGAGCTTGCAGAATGACGTCACTTCTTGTCATCTGACTCTAGTTCCCAGGTGAAACCCTCACTGTTGGAAGCTGGCAATATTTAGCATCTACCTGTGAAAATACATAGACCTTCAATATTTGGGAGATGCTGGAGGTCATAAAACAATTGCATTCCTTCATGCTTTCAAGACTTGTAATTAGTTCACCCTAAAGACAATACAGGAAGCTTCTTAGCACAGACTCTGTGTTTGTAGCTGCACTGAAAACTGAAATATACCATCTTTTATTGTGTGGCCTATAAAGTAACTGAATTTCAGCTATTTTCCTAAAGTTTACTGGAATGAAGTTAATCTCTTGTATCTCTTTTTTCACTATTAAAATATATACCATTTAGACAGGTACAATAGTGCATGTACATTTCTGTTCTCTTCTAGTAGGGCACACTGTGGATGCATTTCAAATACAAATGCTTTATAAAATACCTTTTCAACACACGTCTATACAAACCAGTTTGATATACATGACATACAGTTGTAACACAAGCATCTTATATAAATCATGTTGATATTCACAAAAGACATATAATTATTTACAAAATTTCAGATAGTTGTGCTGGCAGCATCCCCCTTCATCACACAGGCCAAAAAAATAAAGAGGAGTACTGCTAATCTTTGCCACAACATCCAGAGTAAGCAAACAAGTAGAGTAAAAGACATAGAAAATTGATAATATTTCACTTGAGAAAATTTTGGTTCGCAGATATCTGAAGTGCAAATCTCTATTGCAGTGCAGTACCTTGTATTTGTTTATTAAATATGCGACCTGGGATTATACTGTGTGTAATATTTGCATGCTATTATGCATGCGGATAATACATGTCTTAAAGCATTAAAATCATATGTGAAACATAATGGGAATAGTATTCTGTTGCTATGTACTTCACAACTGTAAATTCAGTCATGATTTCTTATGAAGCCTACAATTTGACAGCTATGGATGACTTGCCCCCATCATCTGTTCATTGCCCTACTTATTCAGTGAACTGAAGATCATTGGTAGACAGAAGTTTATTTCTTTTTCCCCATGCTTTGTAAGAACATCTTTATGTCTGGTTGCATCCATTCTCAAATTCCTTGGTATAGTTAAATAATTTGCTCAGAGTCGCATAGTATTAAAGTGATGACAGGAAGAATCAAAGACTCTACCTTCACTTGAATATTTTCACTGACAAGTGACTTACCTTTCTTACCATTGATGGTCCTACTGCCTTCCTTTTTAAAAGCACAGCACTCATCACTACACCACAACTTGGGCTGAACCATCTAACCAGAGGAGGAGGAAGCTTTAAAGTGACAGCGTCAGACTGATCCTTTAACTTGCAGTAGAAAATGTTGTAATGAGGTGATATCACTATCATCTCCCAGCTGTCTGAAACCAGCAATGAAAGATTTTTGCATTTTTGAGATATCGCTACCAATGCAGTGGAGAACCATTTTTGGGATATAATGATGCTCCCTCAATACAAGTGCACAAATTAACACTGCTGACTTCCAAAGCAGTTCTGGCAAAGCTAGGAGTGCTGCTTTATCTTTCTGATGGTCAAGCAGCCACATGGTTTAGACTCTATGAGAAACTCATAGCTTCTAGTCAAACTGCTAGTTTACTGCTGTGATGAGGTCATGTGTATACATTTATCTTATTGCTTGGCTGCTGACAATTTGTGATCCTGGTCGTTTATCTATTACATTTACTGCATTGCTGTTGTGCTTCTCTTATCCTGAGCATCATGTTTTCTGTAATTTAAGGAGCACCAATATATTTGATGCATTTTAATGGATTCAGTACACAGAGCAGTAAAGTTGTGTTGTGTATATAGTGTTCTAAAATACAACTTAATATTCAGGTGCAGTTAATAAAACCTGAAAATAAAATGGATGGTGTAATTCTTTTACTAACATAAACAACCTTCCATAAAAGCTGTTCAAACTTTTGTGGTAATTTATGACATTATTAATAAGAATGCAATATGCTCAGTGGCATATGAGTAGAGGTATAAACTAAGGCTGTGTTTCTGTAGAGACAGCTTTAACTAACCACAAGAATGAAACAGAGTGGGTCACTGAATGCTAAGAGAGAAAATTGCTGCCATATTATTCTCCACTGGTCAAGCCTATCACTTTCTGTCAGCATCTAAGTTTGCTAGTGCTGTTAAGTTTGAGCATGTAAATGTTGCCTCATTTTTGTGACTTCACATCAATAATGTAGCAGCTATGCCATGCTGTTAAAGAATGAATGTTCCTTTTCAGATATATAAAAAGGTATTGTTCATTAAATCATTTATTTTTTTTTATCTGAACACCAATAATTACCTTTGTTTATTTCCCTGGCAATGAATAATTCAGATAACTGACCATATATGTGCCACTAATATTTTTGGTCGAGAAAGTTAAATATTCATCTTAAATGTACATAATAATAGATATGTTCTGTAAGTTACCTGATCAGACATGTATAATAATGTCTCATGATCTCACAGTGTTCATAGGTTGGTACTCGGCTATCAGCCCTAGGGCCTATACAAGCCTAACCATAACAATTCCCTGGCTATTTCTTCCCACACTATTTACTTCCCTGGACCCCTGTCTAGCAGGGCAACTGACATGATCCCCGGGTGAATTTCCTTTCTCCCATCCAATCATCAAGTTTCCTTTTGAAGAGGGCCAGAGAGGCAATCTGCTTGACATGTATGGGCAATCTATTCCAGAGTCTGGGGAGTCTCTGGGTCAGGAACCTATCCCTCCAGCATGTTTTGTTTATTGTGATGACAAGGTTTAGATCCCTGGAGCGTGTGCCTCTGAGTGATTGGGATTTCTTTAAGTGTAGCATGTCCAACAGCTCTGGGTTTGACATGGCCTTGTATGTTAAGCAGAGATCGCCTCTGAGTAGATGATATGCGACAGAGTATAGCTGGAGTTTTTTAGTGTGCTTCTAAAAAAACATCACTGTTCTAGACATCTTACTTGTTAGGTCTTTATTTGCCTGTTTCTGTTCCTTTCATCGCAGTACAATTTAGTATGCTCCGTACTGAGGGACATAACCTCTTTATTCTGTAGACAGTATCAGGATTTAGACATACCTCACTGTGCACGTACAGGTGACTCACTTTACTTCCCCCTCCACTTAAAACCAGTAGCACATGTCTCTGTGATTAGCAAGTTAATGCTAATTATTGTGTTAAATTCTCAGCAGCTTGGAAAATGTGATGCATTACTTCAGCTTAGATATTCAGGAACCTTTGATAGTGTTCAGTGAGAAGAAATGTCCCATGCCAGTGATCTGGAGAGTACACTTCCTTCATTCTGAATCAGATGAAGAAAAACAAAGCCAGTTTTCCTGTAACTGAATAAAAGAACATATTATGAACGCTTGTATTTATGTCAAACATTTTTCTGAAATGGGCAAACAACTGCTGGGAACTGAAAAAGGCATTAGTGTTAAAGCTTTTTGTGTAGCAGCCGATGTGCTGAGGGCATTTCTTTAGACACCAAAACACTTGCTGGCCCATAATCACTGAACTACTGCTCAGATGATCTGATGGCATTTACCTCAAGCTAGAAAAACAAATGTTTCTCACACACTGACTGTCCTTTTGTTAACTTCTCTGCAACCATGGCTGAATGCTAATCCATGAAAGCTGTGAAGTAAGGAAGAGACTGGTAGGTCAGCCG
This sequence comes from Protopterus annectens, assembly GCF_019279795.1. Lineage (NCBI taxonomy): Eukaryota > Metazoa > Chordata > Ceratodontiformes > Protopteridae > Protopterus > Protopterus annectens. Next base: position 321,774,833 of record NC_056749.1, read on the forward strand.
AGGCCCTTTGTAATATAAGGGGTGCTAGCAGCTGAAGTCCAGAACTGAAAATTAAAGACTGACAATTGTCTCTCTCACCATAACAAATGACAGAGAAAGCCAGCTAAATGCACTCTACTTGCTATATGTCCAAAAAATGCAATAAACATTTACTTCCATTTCATATATCATTTTTGTGGCTGGGAAGTGGTTGTCCTGATTTGTAGTCCTGTAGATCATTTTAGCTGTAGTGTTAGCTGCTGTACTATATAGTTTTTTGTGTAAAAACAAAGCCATGCTATAAGAAGTATTAGCTCAGTGTGGATAATACAGAATTTACCATGGCTACTAAGGTGTGGTCAGAAAAGATACAGCCTAAGTAGGCACACATAACCAGTTCCCAGAAAAATCTTCATTACTCACCCCCATCTGGTGATTACTGTAGCAACCATGCATCACTTACATCTAACCAGTAATATGACACATATTCATAGTCATGTGAAAGCTAAAGTACAACACCCCCCCCCCCCCCACACACACACACACACACACATCATTTAACTCTTCTGTCAACAGTTTTAAGTGAGTTTTTGGCTCTGTTTTTTTTTTTTATTCATCTGTAAAGATAGTGTGATATGGGATTATGCACAAACATGCATGATGAAAATACATTATAAACAAGTCCAGTCTCACACGGTGGTGCAGCGGTAGCATTGTTGCCTCACAGCAAGAGGTTCTCCCGTTCGATTCTTGGCTTGTGTTGGGAGTGCCTTCTGTGTGGAGTCTGCATGTCCTCCCCACGGTCGAGTGGGTGTTCGAAAGCCATGTGTTGAATGGGCGTGCCTTCATTGAAGGTTGGGCATCGGGCTGGCAACTCGACACCATAAAAACCAACTGCCAATCATTAGCAGACCGGAGTTCCGCTGTGGCGATCCCTAAATGGGAAAACCCGAAAGACAAACAACAAAAACAACAGTCTCACAAAAGTACAACGTGAGACTTCAGCAAAAGCCTGCTGTGATTTCAAAACAAAAAAGGTCAGATTTGAAAATCTGTGCCCCTCCAAAAAAAAAAGTCACAAAGACATGCTCTTTATCTTTAATGCATACACACACACACACACACACACACACACACACACACACACACACACACACACACACACAATAAAAATACATACCCATTTTATGTATAACTATGTATACACACACGTACACACTCATTTATAGAGCTATAGATAAATACACAGTACATACACACAGATGCATGTAATTAACCCAAAAATGTTCTGAATAGTGATACTATTAGGGAAAGTAAATGGGGGATAAACCTTTGCCTCAACTTACTCATGCATGCTAACCCCAATGGGTGATAAACCTATACTTCAACTTAATCATGCATGCTAACTCCAACCTTGCTCCACCTAGATCCCTATACATTAACTTATGAAAACATTTTTCTTTAACAGTACCTACAGACACACACACACACACACACACACACACACACACACACACACACACACACACACACACACACACACACACACACACACACACACACACAAACACACACACACTCTCTCCATAAAACCTATTGCTTAGTCTAACTCCAACCCAGAACCACTCTCACACATAAACATACCCAACTAAACCTGTTCCCTTGCTTTAAATTTAACCGGTACTTTCACACATGCAGCACACAACCCATTCCCTTATCTAATCCACAAACACATGTACACACTTCCATCTAAATTCCACTTACCTGAAAGGCTGATAGTCAGGCATTCTTCATTCAAAAAACATTCATATATCTCTCTCAATTTGCCAAACTTACCCACCCAAATACACAGCTGAGCAAACTACCATTTGATACACCATCAGACACCTATACATTTACATATATATGGACAGACAGATATTTCACACATGTGTGCAGGCACATGTGCTTTTGCATGTGTCCACACACACACGCGCACACACACACATACGCACACACACACACACACACACACACACACACACACACACACACACACACACACACACACACACACACACACACACACGCAACACCTATCAATGTCTCAAACAACCAGCACAGGTAAAATATAACTTACCACTCCCTTCTGTTATGTATTAAAGTTGCACCCACTGCCATATTTTTTATGAACAATGCTTCATGGGTTCTAGTCATGGAAATTCTAGCACCACTTCTGTTCTCAGTCTTCATCAACGAACTTCCAGTAGAAATGTCCTATTCAACACTACTTCTTTATGTAGATGATATGGTCATTTATAGGTCTGATCCTTCAAATCACACAAACTGAAACTCAGCTTCAAAAAGCCCTTCTTCGGTGACAGCTCTGGCTAAAATCCAAGAGTCTGTCTCTTAGTGCCAAAAAAATAAAATCCATTTTATGCATCACCCATAAAAGATTACCAAAATCCCCCCAATCCCTTCACATCTCTGACTCTGATAATCATACTGAAACCTGTATTCCTTTAGATATTTGGGTTTTGAACAGACTAATCACTGAACTTTCAAGAACACATAGAAATTTTAAAGCCAAGATCAACAGTCAACTCTTCTGGGTCCACAAAATAACTCAGTTCCTCTCATATCCATCAAAGGCTGCTATAGTAAAAGCATCCTCCTTGCTTATCTTTATTACGATCTTCCCTTGTTTGCATCTGCCTTTGTCAAAACCACTGCCATCCAACAGACCCTCTGTAATAAAATATGTCGATTGATATCTAGCTCTTTATGGGGTGAACACCACTGCATTACTCTTTCAAAGGCTAAGTGGCTTCCAGTACATGCCAGGTCAAATCTTCGTCTTGGTTCCTTACTCTTCAAAATGCTCAAAACCTCGTCTCCACTACACTTTTTACTGACACTCAAACTACATCCTAAGAGGCTAAGCCAGAGACAGTCCTTCCATACAAACAATTCTCTCAGGCTGTACCATATTAGCCATCATTTCCATGTTCTGGCTCCAAAACTATGGCAATCACTTCCTACTGATTTAACTGATCACAAAAACTACTCCCTGTTCAGACCACAGTTCAAACAACAGTTACTAACACAGTTTGAATAGTGCAACTGTCCATCTTAAAGTCATGTCACCTAAATCAGTTTCTCCAACTGCATAGTACTTTTTCCTTCCACATACTCAAGCCACCTGATTAACTCATTCATGCTAAACTGGGATTCAGCTTAGCACACCATTACTGCTTTAAACCCACTACACACCATCTTTCATATAACTGGCCTCAGTATGATTTCCATACTGCATCTGTTCCTACTACTTTAAGTCTATTTTCCCTTTTCTATTCCACTTACGTAACTGTACATATATTTGATTTGTAAGGTCCTCTATGTATGCACTGCTGGTCAGATTTTCTATGCTAACTCGTAAATGTAAGTTTGTGTTATTTGTGTACTGTAAATTGTTTTTTACATTATGATGTAACCTGGACTGAGTTTGTAAACTGTCATTGTTTGATCAGTGTTCCACCCCAGTAAACAAATTTAAATAAATAAACAGGAGGTTGATATTTTAAGAACATTATGATAAACAACTATAAAAACAATGCAAGAATGATGAATTCTCCTGGTGAATCTCCAAAGACCTTTGAAATTAGACATATATGTTCCAAGTGCATAAAATGAAGCACAAACTCACCAAGAATACAGTAAACTTAACTTCTTCACACAGACTTGAAAGGGAACTAATTTAAAAAAAATGATACACTTTGCAAGAAAACTAGCCATCTTCTTAGTGTTTTCTGAACCATGTCACATTTTGTTTCCAGCATATTTCACTAAGAAGGAAAAATGTTGCCCTGTCAGAAATAAATACAGTTTTGCAGTATATGGCAATGTTGCTATGGTTACACATTGCTAGTCTCTATGCACATCCTAGATGCAATGTCCTTTTAGATTCAGATCATAGGAATAAATAGTGTGGAGGATGTGGTGAAGCAGAAGGGAAATATTACACTTACTGGAAATGTTACAAGGGATTACGGGCTTTAGTGACGTTCATCACGGACTACAGCAGAACATGGAATTTTCAAATTCACTGATGTCCCAAGCCTATGTTATAACAGAACCTGGAATGTTATTTTTGGTTCAGCATATTGCTGTGACTCTGAAATAACAAGCTCTGTAGTTTGGGGAAGCAATGCATCCAGACTGTGCACATATTCTGAGCATCTTAAAGCTCTGAAACCCTAACAAAAAGGCATTTCAGTTAAATGATGTAGTGAAAAAAAGGAAGCCATTACGTATCTTTGGACATTTTTAGCTGTGAACATTTGTTTCATAACTGCACTAACTGTTGTCTGTATGGTGATTGCTTTCCACTCCATAACACCTCCATTCATTCATCCTTGAGAGATAAGACAAAGCTAACATAACTAACTGCTACCATGTAATAAAATTATTTGATAAAATCTCTCTTAAGATATTCAGAATGTACATTCAATTCACCATTAACATGCACTTGTTTCAATAGGTAAAGAAATGCCTGAAGCAAAAAAACAGAAAAGATAAGACTAGATTACCTAAACAAGTTTAACTAGCTATCCAGTAATTTCACTAAAGGCTCTGTTTTGGAGATCACTCTTGCTTTATCACCACTTTTTCAGATATAGCTATAGGTAAAAAATAGAAGATTATGAGATACATTCATCACTGCAAACTGTGGAATAAAATTACTTCTGCTAAGCATGCAAAAATACTGCAAGTTAGTTTAAAAAATAAATTCTTTGTGCAGTAAAAGCCTTAACCTCACTGTGCAACTAATATCGTTAAATATGATGCAAACAAACCTTTATTTTAATTGCTATGTAAATGAAGAGACCATAAAGTAGACAATAAAGTAAAAGATCTAGCAATCAAGATGGATAACTTAACTAAGCAGTGAGCAGTGAATGTATTACAACAAAGTCAGAAAGGCTTACATTGTACGCCACCTATATATCACTGGAAACCATTCTGCTTCTGGGTACCTTGTTTAATTTATTATGAAAGACTAAAATATCTGAACTTGTATAGTGTCTCACATAGATATTTAACAGGAGACCTTATTCAGGTATTTAGGGCATTTAAAGTCAACTACCTCAGGGAATGTTTGGGGGTTATCAAAAAGCTGTAGGGAATCATTAAGACAAGCTATGTGGAAGATTCTGTAGGAATATGACCTGTACTAACTGGTTCTCTGAGACAGCATCTGATACATGAATTAGACTACCAAATTACATTAAAGCAAACATTAGATTACATAATTTTAAGAACAGCTTGTACACTTATGGGAATAACTGTTTTGGTATATTGGCAGGCTAGAATGGCATTATTGCATGTACGTGAAATATTTGTATGTATGTACTGCTGTATGGACCTACAGCAGAGTAAACGATGCACTCTGCAACCTAAATGCAAAATACCCAACACACCTTAAGAAAATTCAGACATTGTTAAAGAAGAAAACAGAGGGTTGAAAAGCATGAACTGTACAAATTACAGGAACTCTCTCTTGTCTATATCATACACACTTCTTAGACAGAGTAAACACTTGGTATATAAAGCGACATCTGACACACTTCTATTTGCAGATATTTGTTTAAACATGCAGTAAACAGAGCCAATAACTGAGTGCTTAAAATTATCATATGTAACACAAATAAATGCAGCCATTACAGTGACTGCCAAAGTTTTGGAACAAATTACCATGCACAGTATTTATTCTAATAAATAAGGTGTTTGCTGGGGTCATTCCTAGGCATTTGTGTCTAGTAAAGTTAAGTATCTCACTAACAGTATCGAAAACAACATGCCTATCCTTGATGAGAGGGCTGAGAATAAATCTGCCACTGTTTTCTGAAACATAATGTAACAGATTTGTGAAATGCATTTAAGCCTCATATAACCTGCGGCTGGCAAACTAAAATTTATGATTCAATCTGTAATGTTTGCGTTTTTCAGGGGGTATGAAAATATTTGTGGACTTGTGACTTATTTGTGTAGTGTATTAAAAAGGTATATGTAGTTTGTAATGGCATTCTGCTAGGAAAAACAGCAGTTGTACAGAAGTAATGAAATGTATAGCAAGCATATGTAATTATTGTGGTCTTTGATTACACACTCTATAACTTGGCCAGGAAGTTTAAGTTGTAAAAGTGCAATTAAAAATGTAAGGGGATAGCTAGCAAAGACCAAGAAAAAAACTCATATGCAGGTGAATGTGAAATGCTGCTTTACTGCATCTGTGGTTCCTGTACAGAAAAGTTGTAGGTTTACTGGTTCATTGCTAAAGTACTAGGCTAGCTGCCCTTGTGGGTCATTTTAAGCCTTGACAATTTCCCTTTTGGTGTTTGAATCAGCCTATCCTGTTTAATGACTGAGTGGCCTTACTCATCTCATGATTGAGAATTATATATTATCCCACTAGTGACATTAACTGGAATCATACCATAGGTAATATGAAGGGAGGACCTGAGGAGTTTACTTTAGAAGCTAAATAAGTGAATAAACTGTAAGAACAAAGACATGAATGAGACACATAGATGAGTACTTTACAGAAGAGACAACAAGTTGACAGTTGGTTCTGTGCACTTAAATCTCAGCATGTGATGTATGGAAATTCAGCCAGGGTGAGCTTAGGGCCCAGTAATTACTTTAGTTAGGAAAAGGTTTAGATGTAAACAGATGATTTTTGATTTTCTTTATATTGTGTAGTAAAATATTATATTTTGATTTATTTTATTTAGTTGTGCAAGTTTATTATAGTTTTATATAACTCATTTCTTCCTTCACCTGACTTAATTTCCCCTCCCAACCCAAAGTTACTTTGTACCCCCCCCCCCGAAATCACTTTGTACCACTCTATTTCGACAATTTAAAGCACTGCTTCCATGGGTCCCAACACCTCCCAACAATAATTTGACATGCAATGCTAGATCCATTTAACTAACAATTACAAATTTCCATGGGGGTCAACAATCTCTCACCCTGTTTGTTACCCTTTTTGGTTTTTTTTTTTTTTTGTCGTACTTTGGTCCTCAATCCGCTAATGATCGATCAAATGATTTTGCTGAGGTGAAAGCAAATTGCTCGATGCCCAACCTTCAATTAACCTTCATGCATTTACATAATTATGTCTTGCACATTTACATCAACTCATACCAACATGCAGGACATGCAGAGAAGGCACTCCCAAGCCCTTCCCAAGCCGCCGAGAGAATACATTCTCTTTCTGTGAAAACTACCACCACTGTACCACCTACACTGACCTGATGCTGAAAATTGCCTGTTTGTGACCTGCCTAAAACTGCCCTGAACTGATCCTGGTTATTACAGTCCTACTATTATTTATCAAACTTACATACCACACATATAACTTAACATTAATATATTATATCCTATTATCCCACCTTTACCCAGTTTTTAAGCCATAAGATCAAGTCTTCATCTTCAACTAATCTTGAAAGAAGTTACTAATGCTGTTGATAAATAAATTACATGACACAGTCCATGCTTCTTCACCCTTGACCTTGATTACTTGGCACTATTAACATGCTGGTATCCCAACAAATTTTTATAGACAAATTCTCCAAATTCAATATTAACAAACTAACAGAAATCATACAGAAAATGTCAATATTATGTTCAGATGTAGATTAGATAGAGAAGTGGCCCCAGCAGTGTCCAGTGTCAGGTTCTGTTCTGTCTCCTTTATTTTATTGTATACATTTCTGAGAAGAAAACTGATATTAATGGACTTTGACTAACCAAGAATTTGAAGACTACTGTTACTGGGGTAGTTATAGATAAATATTTAGATAGAGCAGCCACCATGATCAATCAATCATTTGTAGTGTGTGTGGTATGGGCTTGGGCTTATATCCAATGCAAAAAATGAATGAAAATTCTTCTTGGATAATTATTTTTACTTTTGCTTCTTTTATTAATACATATAACTATTCAGACAGAGTCATCAGTCATCAGGATCGGAATTTGAATGCAACAGACAACAGATGACCCACCATGGCTCATGGGTGGCTAGTGGCAACTACAAATTATCCCTTTTAGTATCACTCTTCATTTTGGTAGACTACTGAATATAATGCCATCTTTGTTACGTACCTTACTAAACTCACAAGACATCTACAACAACTGGAAAGGCTGCAGAAACACCTCACAAAGAGGATTACCGGCCTCAAACAGATGCCCTATGCAGACCTTATCAAAAAACTCCAGCTTTACTCCGTCGCATATCGCCTACTCAGAGGCGATCTCTGCCTAACATACAAAGCTATATCAAACTCAGAGCTGTTGGACATGCTCCACTTAAAAAAATCCCAATCCCTCTGAGCTACACGTTCTAGGGACCTAAACCTTGTCACCACAATAAACAGAACATGCTGGAGGGATAGATTCCTGTCCCAGAGACTTCCCATACTCTGGAATAAACTACCTCTCTATATCAAACAAAGCTCCTCATTAGCACTCTTCAAGAAAAATCTTGATGATTGGATGGGAAATAAGAAATTCACCCCAGGGATCATTTCTGTGGCTCTTCTTAACAGTGGCCCAGGAAAATAATTTTTTTGGGTGGCAAAAGCCAGGGTACCTTTTTAGCTGGGCTTGTATAGGCCCTAGGGCCGATAGCCTAGTACCTACCTATGAACACCTGAAGAAACTTGAGATACCTCAATGTTTCCCCACCAAAAACAGCTCAAGTCTCAGTAACCTTAGTTCCTCTGATAGAGTAAAAGCCCTGTCCCTCTACTCAGTGTCAAATATACTCCTGAGAAATTATCTCTGCTTAGTCTTCCATAATGACACTTTTTGAACTCCTTCACCCAAACTGAACCAGTAGCAATGCAAATACCTCTTCTGGGGACGTAAACCTATATTACCCCACCGATGTCATCAAATGGCATGTCAAGTAACTGACCAAACATATTCCCCATTTGTGGAATAGGTTGCCTTATATATCGTGCAAAGTACTTCCCTAACAAGCACTACAACCAGTTAGATAACTGGATAGGTGATTGCAATTTTTCACCTGGGGTATGTAGGGCAAATCTACTTAATACTTTAGTCTCCCTTTACTCTTGGGTGAAGCAGTTGAGCTTTTTGGTGGTCTTCTTGGCTGTTAATTAGTAAGAACTTATCAACCAATCCATCTACCTAGTTTTCACATAAAAATAAATAAGGAACAAAAATAAAAGTATTTCTTATGTGCCATATTAGCAGCACAGTTACAAATAAATGTTAAACATGGATGTATTAAACCAGACATACATTGTGTATCCCACACTGTAACCCAATTGATGTATTTTGGTTAAATTAACCAATTCTGAAGGCAGTTTAGGGCTTCTTTGTGAATCATCAGTCTAAATGCCTTCCCAATGGATAAGCATTAATGTTAGTTACAGTATGCATTTTCCCCGCAGATACAAAAAAAAAAAAAAACTGCATCTGCTTTATGTATCCTTGTGTTTGAACCTACTACTTCCTCAGTAACACTACAATATGGGTCTCACCATTCCAGCACTGAAAAAAGTCATCATATTACTGCCTGTGAAGTGCTACCCTCTATATCTGAAGAATACTCACGTCTTGTGACAAATCACATTTTTGTCTAAAATCTGCATGGAAAAATATTCACATTACATATGCATACATGTTCACAGGTTCAAAGGTAAGCACTGCGCTAGCTTCATTTGTGGGCCATTTTAAGCCTAGCCAATTTTCCCTTCAAAGGTGAGAATCAAACCCTGTACCTTGTATCAGTGAGGTAATCACCTTAACCATTAAAGCAACCCCCAAACCCCCAATATGTGTTTGTGTGAGTCACTGTATATTTAGACACAAACATAAAAGATCGGCTGAAACGCAGATGAAAGCTGTGAATATTCATTCTTCTGAAATGCTTATTGTTGGCCTTTTCCATCAGTTTAAGGAAAGTCAGCTCTACACTGCAGGAAAAGCTGCCTAGTTTGACCTAATTCTTTTGGCAGGCCCCAATCATCCTCATTTTAATGTGCTTTAGTATTGTTTCCAGATCTAGTGAAAGGATATAGCTCCAAGAAGCACAAGAATTCACATGCATATAAAGAACATATTGTTCAGCAAGAAACTGCCTTTATGACTACTTCTGGTATTAAAAGTCTGCATGTTTACAAATGCTGGAACACATCATAAAACGGGACTGATGAAAATAAAATCTTGCTACACAACACTGTTGTCTTACCAGTGTGTGCTTCAGTATTGGCCTTCAGAATTCCAATATAAAGCTAAATTACATCTTAACGCAAAAGGTGTTGCACACCTCAATGATTTTAACTTTAAAAATCATCTGCAAATATTTAACTTACAAATGGCCTTCTTTTAATCTCCATCTGTCTTAAACTTATTCAAAGTCATATAAAATATTATTATTCAGGCTTTATGTATTAGATTAAAAAATAATCACACTGTTCATTATAAATCCCCATTAACATCAGAATATTTTCTTGCACTTTCATGATTGCATTGCATAATTTGTTGATGTAAATAGATGGACATGCCCTTTGCCTATCGCCTCAGTTTTAGGCCAGGAGACTTTTCATTTATATTGCTGCAACCACTGTTTTATCCAACAAGGAGACATAAGACATCTGCCTGGCAGCACTATTAAACATTAAGAGGAATGTCAGCACAGATTTGAACAACAATACTATCCAGGTCTGAGTGGAGGATGGCAAGTAGATGTTAAAGTTAATGAAGAGATGTGCCACTAATTACACTAAATATATTACTCACAGCAGCACTGCGTGTTGAGACGTGCACAGTCTGTGCTCTAGCATCTGCTGTCCTTCACTTTTCAATGTGGATACACCTCCACAGTTGTATACTGGAAGACAAAGAAAGGCAGCAATATGAATACATCTCAAGACCCAGATATATTTATGCAAACGTTAACAGTTTTTTAAAGGTACAGTTCTAATGTTATACTTTTATTTCTTCACTTTCTTGCACTGTCCTTTGTGCAAAGGTATTCAAACAGTGCAAAGGCTTTGTGAATGGGGAACTGTTTTATTGCTTTCCATTTTGCAGATTTGCTCATGATCTGCAAAGTCAATCAGAAGGGGACATGAATGTTGCTGAAGCATTAGAAGGAAAAATATTCAAGCAGTACACTGGATGAAAAAAAAAACAGACCTCAAAATCAGCATAGAAAGAACTTAGGGTGTCTCAGGGCACAATGAGTATTATTACTTAGCTGTACTACTAGTCTGTGTAAGAGGATGAGAGCATAGTGAGCAGTATTAATTTGCTGTGCAAGAAATCTGAATAGGAAGTACCAGTAGTCTGGGTAGGAATATGTCAAACTACAATCAGAGAAACAGGAGGTAAGGGAGGACATTACTAATATCATATAAAGGACAAGACAAGGAGAGAAGGGTAGGAATGGAGGTGGACTAGTGAGCTACATAAAGCAGATCATAAAATATGAGGTCACTCAGGAAGAGGAACACCACTAATTAAAGGGGCAAGGAAACAGAAAAATTCAGAACCCTGGTTAAGTACCATCTCAGTCAAGGTAGAGTAAGCATGGGAGAGGGAGTGAACTGATACAGTGTGTCATTCCTGGGCTTATTAGTGGAGGATAATGGCACAATGGAAGAGAGATTGATGACACAGAGTAGGAGGAGTAAGAGGAGGAAGGTAATACTCATGGTGGATCTGAAGCTTCTAGGAAAAGAGTGGGAGAGTTTAAGAGCCGAGGTAGAACAGAAGCAAGAATGCAATGAGGTAATACATAAAGAGGATTTCATTAATTGCTGCATGACTGCATCAGTAAGGATAAAATTGTGGTTGTGATCCTAACCAAGGCAGAGGGGATCATGGGCACACATAGCTAAAGATGATCATGCCAGTGTTTGCTCAGCCCGAGGTGAGAGTAAGAATGCAAAGGTAAAGATGGCAGTGTGGAGTTTTGGTGGAGTTCATTTACTTATCATTTGCTGACCAGGTTAGTCCCACTTGGCTAGTGGCCTATTTTCGGGAGTCAGTCAGATGGTAGTTAAACTTCTGGAAGAAATTTGGCCTGGGGATAGAGGTACTTCCCCTACTCTTTTTGATAGTTGCAATGGGATCTTTTCCACTTGAGTTACCATCAACTCAAACAGAGTTGACCTCAGTTTAATGTGCCATCCAAGGGATGGCATACTCAGCAATGCAACACCCCATCCCCCACCCTCCCAGTGTTGCAGTGCAGTGCCAGTAATCTAATCACAAAGACTGGCAGCAAACTGAGGGAGTAAGAAAGCAACAGGAATTTGTCAGGAATAAAGTACATAGGGCTATGGATAAGGTTTTGAAAGAGAACACGGCAAAAAAGAGGATAATGCCAGTGCAACCACATGGAAATGTGAAACTGGTAATTAGGACAAATGAAAGGGCACATATGATGTGAAAAGAAGGGCTGGGGAGGTGGAAAAGGTAGAGTTTAAGGAAGCTAGCAGAATAGCAACAGAGCTTGAAAGATAAATAAGCACACATTCAGTGGGAACTGTCAGAAGCAATCTAGGAAGGAAATATTGCCTTTTTTGTAGATATAAAGCAAGAAAGAGAAAGGAAGGCACAGAATAAGGCCAGATTGATCAATATGTGGCAACTGCAGAAGTACTGAATGAACACAAAGAAAGGAAGGAGTGGGTGCCATTTTGTAAAGAAAATAAGTCTGAGTACAGAGAGCAGTGGATAGACCCTATGAAAAGGAGGAGGAGATGGAGAGATGACTGCCGTTATGGGGCATACATCACAACAGCCAGATGGGTAACCTTCCAGAGTCCTCTGGCCAGTGTTCTGGAAGATCTTCTATCAGAAATGCCCATGCAGATTTTTAGCCATTGAAGACGTGCCTGAGGCCTAAAGCACAGAAAGTTTGGCTACATTGTAAAAGGAGGAGCAGGAAAAATCTGAGGAACTGCAGGCCTGCTGGCCTAATAGCAGTAGTAGGCAAAGCCATAGAGGAAATCCTGATAATAGCATTTTTAGAGTACAACAATATCCAAACAATCAAAAAACAAGGGTTTGTGATGAAATGCATCCACAATTAAAACCTAATCTAGTTTTGACTGGCTTACAGGTGAATTTGACATAGGAGTACTGGAACACTGAACTATTTTGGTGAATCTCTATTTGGTTGACACTTGCACTTTAATCAACAAAATTTAGTCACCTATACAAATGGCCAACAGGTGTGCGAGATCACACATTTTTGGGGGTTGAGAAATATGCCTTTTCCCCAATATTGTGCCATCTTCGAGTTAGTATTTGTGTGTGTGTGTGTGTGTGTGTGTGTGTGTGTGTGTGTGTGTGTGTGTGTATGTATATATATATATATATATATATATATATATATATATATATAAAATTAGTGGGGGGGTTGGTGTTTTATGCCACTTGTCTTTGTTTCGCATGTGCCAAGATTTCTGCTCAGTGCATGCATGATGACATTTTCAAAGTTGACCTTTAATGGTCACATTTGTGAACATTGATATTTGAGTCATTTCCACATTGTCATTAGACCTCTATGTATGTATGTATGTATGTATCTATTTATCTATATATCAATCTATCTTTCTAGATTGATAGATAAGGAAACAGAGAACACAACCAAACTCATCACTGTTGAGGTAGAGATGCATGCAGCAGAGTTTAAGGAATGGTTTGTAAAGGTTTATCAAGTGAGGGAGAGGAGGTGGTTATGGTGGTACAGCGGTTAGCATTGTCGCCTCACAGTAAGAGGTTCTCTGTTCGATTCTTGGCTGGGGTGCCTTCTGTGCAGAGTCTGCATGTCCTCCCTGTAGTTGTGTGGGTTTCCTCCGGGTGCTCCAGTTTCCTCCCGCATTTCAAAGACATGCAGTAGGTGAATTGGGCACTCTAAATTGGCCCTAGGTGTATGTGTGAGTGGTATGGATGAACTACTGTAGCAGGGCTAGCCAGCCAGTGGTGTAAACCTTGTCTAGAGATAATTGTCACTGTAGAAGTGACACCCAGACCCCATGAGCAAAATAGGATAAAAGGATGGAGGATGGATGGATGGAGAGGAGGCAGCTCAGGTTCATTGCAGGCATATGCAAACCACTGCACATTTTCCAGAACCTGGTGTGAATTATTAGCTAGGGGGAGTGGAATGCATGCCAGCAAAGCAAGAAAGAATCTGTGATGTTGCTTGGACCTGAATTGGACCATCTGGAACAGAGTGAAAGATCACAGGATGCTACAAACAGAATTCTGCAATGTTTAATTAGGGGACAAAATAATGCTTTATCAGGTGATGATCAAAGCACACCTTAAACAAAATGTGCGGTTCTGAAGGTCACCCACTAAAAAGCTGCTGGAAGGAATCTAGAAGAAAGACATCAAAAAGTAAATTGGAATGAAGGAGAAAAGATGCAACAAGGGTTGAGAGATTGAGTTCTTCTCACCGAGTACCAGAACAGATAAAAGAAAATAAGAACACAATGATAGTGGAAGAGAAATATGATGCATTCATACTTAAGTGGAGGGACAGAAGGGAATAGGGGGCACAGAGAGCAGATTTCAAGGCTTAACTACTCCCTGAAGCTCCATCTTCCTTGGATGAGTCATGGAAATATGGAACAGACTACTGAGGTTGCAGATAGAATCCATAGAGGTATTCGATAGGACATGGTGGTACTGGAAGATAAAGATGATGAGGAAAGGTAGTGGTGGAAAGGTGTTGGACTGTTAAATGTACTTGCAGTCCATGTCACCTAGGTTATTAATGCTTGCCATCAAGTAAGAGTAATATAATGAAAACACACAATATTAATCTGTAGCCAACTTTAGTCACTCAGTATTGTTAAATGAGCAGTATTATTTTACCTTCCCAATCATAAAGGGTTTATTAAGCTTGTCTAGCCATTTCTTGGATATTTGTGGACACTGAATATAAAAAAATAGTGTATTACACCAGAATCTTTCATAAGTTGTTAAGCTAAAGGTTTTTATAGACACTTGTCTTGACTTTATTAATAACAGAAAGGAAACAGTATGGTGTACTGTCAGGGCTAAACAAAAAAGTAATTGTCTGTTCATAGCACTTAAAAGATGGATGGGGCCCTGACTGCAGCCCTCATGACTGAGGTTTCATTACTGGCCCTGGCACTGAAGGAGATGGGTAGGGAGGTAGAGGCGACAATGGGCATGGTCTGCTCACCCCTCCAAACAGAGTGCAGAGGGTTGCATGCCCTTGCGGCCAGACTCAGATGTGTGATTTCCCAGGTGGAGACTGGAGAAACCACCTCCAGTACTTTTGGGAGGGAGAAGTGCTACTAAAGGGAATGCTCCTTGTAGAAGTGAAGCAATGGCTTTTGCAGCCAGCTAGTCACATGTCTCCTCCCCTGCACTTACACCAAGTGCATGCAGGGAGGTTAGGGCCCCAAAATACAAAAATCACAATCCATCCCTGATCACTGTCTCAATGATGACCACTCATTCTGGTGATGGGGAGTAAATGAGGTGACTGTCCAAAAGGGGACTGATTTTCAAGATGCAGCAGGGCAAACTGAGCAAAAAAATTCTCTATCAAAATTTCTTACCCGTACCTTTGAGGATTTCAAATGTCTGGTTCAAAACAATTTCTATAAGATAGCCCAAAATATCTTGTCTTTTTGCAAAATGTTACACTCCTTCCTAAGTGTTAAAATTTGAAGCCACAGGGATATTTTTTTTCATAGCCCCTCTCTTGTAATTCATTTGCAGGTGTTCCTCCTTTTCCATAACTGTAAGCCTTACCTGAATGTAATCCATTTCCTCTTTTTACCTTTGAATAAATTCTTCAGCATAAACTTGAAAACGTCTCATTTCTCACTCATGATGATGTCACAGTCCTGATTTTCCATCCAGAACAACTCAACTTCATCCTACTTATGTAGTAATGTCTCTAATCTACAATGTCTTACAATGTCTCACATTACAGTACTCTACAGTCCCAGAATTTGTAACTTGATAAGACAATG
This sequence comes from Protopterus annectens, assembly GCF_019279795.1. Classification (NCBI taxonomy): domain Eukaryota; kingdom Metazoa; phylum Chordata; order Ceratodontiformes; family Protopteridae; genus Protopterus; species Protopterus annectens. The sequence continues at coordinate 321,790,864 of NC_056749.1, forward strand.
ATCTGAATACACTGCAGGAGGTATTGTAATAGCTTTGAATTGTTCCTAAAGTCCTGAACTAATGAAAAAATAATAATCCAGCTAGCGACATCTGTGGCCAATGGTTAGAATGTACAATGCTTTGCTTCAGAATTGCTGGTATGCTATCAAACTAACAAAAAGAATTCCTTGCATAATTGAAATAGTTTATCCTTGTGTTTATCAAATCTAGGCAGTCTTGTCAAAGTTTTGTCTAGATATGGCAGGTTTACAACACTAAAGTAACCTCCAATAATCCTCTGGCACCTTCTCCCTCCCAATTCGTAAAATTATTTTATGAAAATTTCAAAAACTATTCATTCTCTGGCTTAGGTCCACAGAAATTAATACTTAGCCTTCCAAAGTTCTGACCTTTACCATGTGCGATCACCCATCATTCTCTGCGCAATCTCTTCTTTTGATTTTATTTATTCATTCTTAATTTGGTTTCTCGGAAGAGGGCAACTTGGATTTTTAATTACATTTCTGTGATTGTCTTCTTTTTACAGGCACATTCAGATGTCTGACTTTCCAGGAATAACTCTCACTGGATCAGCTCTTCCTACAGACGCAGTATAACCACTAATCATAGAACTCAACTGACCAGATTTTCGCAGAATGTCCAGATTTTTGATTCACATTCTTTCTCTGTTCCTCATAAAATTTGTGGTTTTCTGGAAAATCATTGACGATTGAAGTCAATAAATAATAACAGACATTTGAGTTTCAGACTTCATAGCCTTCTGAAAAATGAACAATGCAAAATCTTTTATTCTAGCAACATTATAAGTTTATAAGAGCAATGTTTACAATTTGTCACTATTTTTGGGCCTTTGCCCCTCATTATTTTTGACTTTGTCCAGATTTCATGTGCTAAGATGTTGAGAGGTATGCTAATCATAGTAAACACACAATTGTGAAGATGAGCATGAGGTGTACTGGAATCCAACTTTGCAAACAGATATTAAATACAAGCAATAAAAATAAAAATACAAAAATCTAAAATATATACACAGTGTTAACAAAATTTTATACAGCTACCAAAAGCATGATCATTTGCATTCTGCAAAGAGACAGTGAGACAGAGTAGATAGGATTAACCAGGGAGCAGACAATCCCCTATCTTAGCTCGATTGAGGGGAAGGAAGTTACAAAAGAAATGGCATATTAAAGCTGAATACCTAAAATGGAGACAGTGAGACGGAGTAGATAGGATTAACCAGGGAGCAGACAATCCCCTATCTTAGCTCGATTGAGGGGAAGGAAGTTACAAAAGAAATGACATATTAAAGCTGAATACCTAAAATGGAAAAGATATTTAACCGAGAGCCATGTGGATTACATTTAAAATGCTACTGGTAACTACAAGGAAAGATTGAAAACCATAAGAGATGATATAAGCATGATACTCCAAAGAACATAAATGCATACACTAATGTATTCTTAAGATATTTTTCTTTTAGTCTTAAAAGCCAGTCCTGCAAACTATAGTCACCAGAGCTAAGAAAAACTATGAGCATTCAGGCAAGGGTCTGATTATTAATCCCCCCACCACCACCTTCTTAAAATAAAGCAAAAGTTATCATTACCCAAGGCAATTACTGGGAAGAAAGCCATATTTATTTCAAAACTGCTTTGTTTACAATGTTTCAAAACATGACTAATAACAGAGGCTGAAGTGTAATTGTACAAACCTTATGCGATGTAATTCATCAAACTTTGAAATGAGTAAGCTAGGTTTATGGTTCCAACAAAAAAAATCCATCATAATGGGGGGGGGGGTGCTAAAATAATATTACAAGCAATGCAAAAGCAGTTTTATAGTACAACCCTATTAAAATAGAAATATGTTTATACATAAAGTGTGTACCAAACAGACCTAATAAAGCAGATAAAGATATAAACAAAATGGAAACTGGAAATGGTTAATTATTTAAGTTAACTAAATGACATTTATGCCATTGTCTATTTCAGCTGCTGCAAGATCGGCACAATCCAGCTGCTGAAAGGCTGTAATCCTACAGTTACAATCAGAATTATTCTTTGCTAGCCTTACTTCCATTCCTGGTGATTGGCAAACACTTTTCTAAGGCCACAGGCAAATGTTCCGTGACCCTCCCCAGCTGTGTGATTTTGATCCTGGTCATGCTTTTCATAGCTGTATAAAATTTTAACACTGTGTATATATTTTAGATTTTTGTATTTTTATTTTTATTGCTTGTATTTAATATCTGTTTGCAAAGTTGGCAGTAATAAAGTGCTTGATTCTTGTTTGGTTTCCTGTGTGATTTTGACCCTGGTCAGGCAGTAATCCAGCAGTGGCACCTAGTGGGATGGATGAGCCAAAGCCAGCTCTCTACTACCATCCCCTCAAAGATAGCCCCTTACTCATTAAGTGAGCCCAGTTCTATGTAGCTGCAGTCAATGCTTTATCTTTCTATGCCTTGAAGCTGTAGTAGTTAGAAATCAGTGATTCATTAAAATCAAAATGAAGGGAGATTATCGACAGAGTTCCTCAGATCATCTATGTGGATCACCACCTTCTGTTGTTGCTAAAAGTGAGGTAATTAGCAATGAGAAATGAGGTATTGATTATGGCCAGGACAGCCTGAATTTGATAAATCTCCTAGATAATGAAGAAGCTAACTGGGGAAAGGAGAAAATAAAAGGTTAGGACTATACTACGCTCCCTGTAGGAAAGGATTATGCTTGGTATCCCTGGGATCCTATTAAGGTAAGAATTCCTGATGGACATTTGAGACCAGTGTAAGAAGCAAGCCTGGAGGTGGATGGACTTGAGGTAACTTTCAGGTAGGTACTACCTCCCTGTAGATGATGCAAGCTGCTGAAGATATATCCATTATGAAAGGGGACTGGATAAGTCATACAAAAATCTCATGGCCAGTGTGATTATATGAGGTATTGCCAGCTATGCAAGAGAAGTAGGGCAGTGGATGTGTAACATATGCCAGCACAGCTACCAGGAGTTTTGTGAAGAATTATATGTCATTTATATATCAAACTGATTTGTGCAGACACTTGTGCTGAAAAAATGTATTGTAACGCTGCTTGTGTTTAAAATGTACCAACAGTGTGCCCTGCTGGACAGAAAATGATATATACATATATTATTGTAAATGTTTAAAAGCATATTTTAACAAAGGATACTAAAATAGAAAAGGTTAATCTTAAACTTTAACAATAGTAACAAATTAAATTACTAGGCCTAGGCCATTAAAGATGCTATCTCACAGTTTTGAATGAAGCCAGAGATGCACTCTCAGTAAAAAATATGGTTTATTAGCTCCTGTATAAAGAGTGGAAGTGTTTTATGATTTTATGACTTTCATAAGCTACAGCAGATCTTAGAAAGGCTCTGTGTGTATTATTGACACATAGGTGTTACATCCTGGTGGTTTCCAGCAATGGGGGGTTGCATGGGAACCAGATGTCAGATGACCAGATGTACATGATGTTATTCTGTAATACATCACTAAAAATAATGTGTAAAACTAAGTGAGATTGAACTCTCAGAGCATTCTGTTTTTATAACCTGACAAAGAAGGATCTTTCATGTACTTCACCTGGACTTGCTTTAGTATGTAACCAGGGAATAATAATTCTTTAGATCCCTTAGGAAAATATTGTGAGATTATTTAAGTATTGTTTTGCTGTAATTGTGTGACCCTATCCACCTGTGTTATTTTAATATTTCCTGTGATTGAAACTCTTGTGTTTATTGTAAACATATATATATATATATATATATATTTATATTTTATATATATATATATATATATATATATATATATATATATATATATATATATATATATATATAAATGGATTCACTTTAGAAGCTCAAAATACTGAAATATCGAAATTCAGTATTTTGAGCCCATAAAGTGGAATCCTGAGAACAGCGAAAGCTCAGAAGTGTGAAATTCAAAACCCCGAATACCGGCGGTTTTGAATTTCTAGCTTCTGAGGTTTCACTGTGGTTATGGATTCAGGTAAGTGTGTATGTGTGTTAAGGGTTTTGAGTAGGGGCTGTGGTGTGTGTCAGTGTGTTTTGGTGCTGTGATGTGTGTGTGTGCACGAGGGAAATGTAGCTTGTGTGGTGGTGGTGGTGTGTGTGTGTGTTTGTGTGTAGTGCGACCTCAGAGTGAGAA
>NC_056749.1:321797553-321872553 GCF_019279795.1 Protopterus annectens
CATGAACAAATCCAAATCTTCAAGTCAAATCAGAGTGAGGAATGAACTTGACTGATTTCTGTGCTGCTCGAATTAATCTTTTTTACCTTTGTATTTATTTTTGCCTAGATAAGTGATATAACACATCACTTGGCATTCTGAAAGCTGAACACAAAATTTTTAAGTTGTTTCACAGCATTTAAAAAATATTGACTGCTATAGTGGGTAATGAATTGCAACATTCCTTCTGCTGGGAGTTTAAACATGTTTTCAGCAATGTTTCTAAACTCACAATGGAAGCCAATCCATGTTTTACTGTTCCTCTGTAGTTATGCTGCTTGCTGTACCCAGTGCAGGCACCAGTATGTGCCACTAATGCTTAAAGAAAAAAATACTACTCCAAGCCACATTCGTATGTCAGTTAAGAGATGGTATATGGCCATATGACAAAAGACAAGCCAAATGGCTCAAAAACTTGTAAACAGTGTGAAGCTAGGTGAAGGCTGCCAGCCTAGCCAGATAGAATTTTGTAGATAATTCTGTCATTTGTAAATATTAATATAAGCCGCAGGCTTGTTCTCTTAAACGGGAAAGAATGGTGTTAAATGTGGAACTGCAAAAATGTAACAACAGTGCACTCTGCTCTAACAAAGCTGATTCTTTGAAGTCAAAACTCGGAGCCAAGAAGTCTAGATAAAGACATTCTGCCTGTTGTTTGGACGCCAGAGTTAATGGCTAGAATTTGCATGTATAATTTATTCTATTGTTCCGGTTTCCTGACCAGCTGCAAGATCAAGGACTATTAACCTCTGAGAGGCTGTTAGCCTGGGAACCAGAAAGAAATTATGTAATCCGAAATGAATCAGTGGTACTGTGTTATCAGTTTAAGGACAGAAAGAATGATAGCATTTGAGCATTTGTCTTGAGAACATCCAACTCACCACTCTGTCCATGTATATGTAAGTAGGATTTTAAACTGTGTTTTCTTTTAGATATAGATAAGAAATTGGAAGATTAGACTAGTTTGTTTTTCATGTGATGTCAGAACTTTTCTACTGTATTATTTTAAGTATTTCTCTGTGATCTCTGAACTCTTGACTAGCACTGTGTAGTAAGAAGTGTTGTCTTGTGTTTATGTATTTATTTATTAAATATTTTTAAACCTTTCAACTATGGCTGCTTTGTGTAGAGATAATTTAAGTACATAAGAGTACATTGCATGTATATAGCGAAACTGTACCAAGTCACTCCAAGTAAGTCTTGACTGTTCAGTCGCACTTACCATTTGGATAATAATATTGCACAGAATAATTGGACACCCTTTCATAAGGGCCTTTGATTAGCTGGTAAATATTAGCTGGGTGGTGGCGGTGATTTCTATTGTATAGTCTGGGTAAAAGGGGCATAGCTGGAGAACCTGTGCCAGCCTTCCCCAGGAGTGTCTGTGTGGTTGTATATAACTCATCTCAAAGTGTGTGTGTGTCAGCTGCTTGGGCAGGGACACCAAGCACTGGTTGGAGAGGGTGCTGGAGGTTTTAGCTTGACCACTAGGCTGAGATCCAGACCCTATAGCTGTGCCTGTGGGGAGTCTTATTGGGGATCTGGAGAGAAAGGGAGAAACCAGCCACAGACTGACTGTGATCTCTGTGTGCTCTTAAGGGAAATTGTACTTTACTGTGTGTGTATTTATTATCCTTTCCCTATATGGACACCCCTCACAGGTGTTAGTGGTGAGGATTGAGGATCCTTGATTGCTGGGCCGGTGCACAGGTGTCACAAACAGTAATAAAAATAAAAATAAAAAAGCAAGCCACCAAGGCAGTATTTCCATGAAACACAAGTTTATTTAACATTAAACACTGTCAAAGTAAAATCAACTAAGCGCTTTCGCCAAGAAACATGAACTGGCTTCATCAGAGTCACTCAGTTATGATGTAACTTCCTTTATATACTCTAACTACTTAAGCAATTCTTCGTGATTTTGCTTGCATCAATGAAATTACCCTGACTAAGCTTAAAGGTATACTTCCCCTGGATATGTCATATACAGACTAACATGCTGTAAACCACAATAATCGGTACATTTAAGATAACAATATTAGTATTAATACTAATAATAAACATAATAGATTAAAACATAGTTAAAAAAACTTAAAAACATAGTTGATCTGTTAGTTGCAGTCAGTCTGCAAAGCTATGGAGAGGATCATTATGGAACTCATAAACAAAGACATTGGGGACCTACAGACACTGGATCCTACCCAATTTGGCTTTGTCAAGGGCAGATCCTGCCTTTTGAACTTGGTTGACTTTTCTGAAACAGTCACTAAGGCCATTGATGAGGGTAAGGCAGTTCACACAGCCTACCTTGACCTTGCAAAAGCCTTTGACACAATACCCCACTCGGGCATCATAGACAAACTCACCAGCTTAAATGTAAACCCATATGTCACGAGATGGGTTGCAAACTGGCTCAAGGACAGAACCCACAGGGTCAGAGTTGCTGGAGTTATGTCAGACTCTAAGCCAGTCACAAGCGGTGTCCCACAGGGCTCAGTCCTTTGACCCCTCTTGTTTGGCATTTATTTTTCCGAGGTACAGGCAAACATAAGAGGATTGTGGCTGACAAAGTTCGCAGATGACTGCAAACTGGGTGCCATAATTGATACTTCAGTGGACACAAACATCCTTCAGAGAAGCCTCATAGAAATGGATAATTGGTGCCAGAGCCATGGCCTTAAGCTGAACACCAAAAAATGTATAGTCATACCCTTTGGGAAAAACAAGGTACCCACAAATTACCACATAGGTGGTAATCCATTAAGTACGGAAGAGGTAATCAGGGACCTAGGGACCCAGGTTGACAGTAACCTCTCATTTGACACTCACATTGCCAAAGTGGTTAGGAAGACCTTCTATATTGCCCACCTTATCATGAAGGGTTTCACATCTAGATCAAGAGAGGTCATTGTGCCCCTGTACTCTTCTCTTATCAGGCCAATGATTGAGTACAATGCCCCATTTGGGATGTATCTTACCCGACACCTGCAGCAGTTGGAAAGACCCCAAAAGTTCCTCACCAAGAGGATAAAGGGTCTTAAACATATGTCATATGCTGCCCGACTGAAAAAACTCCAGCTCTATTCAGTCGCATACCGCCTACTCAGAGGTGACCTGTGCCCGACGTACAAGGCCATGTCCAATCCGGAATTAATGGACATGCTCCACCTCAGAAAATCCAAATCCATCAGAGCCACGAGAGCAAGAGACTTAAACCTCAACACAGAAATAAATAGGACGTGCTGGAGGGACAGATTCATAACCCAGAAGCTCCCTACACTCTGGAACAGAATCCCAATCCATGTTAGGCAGAGCCCCTCACTAACTCTATTCAAGAGAAATCTTGACGAGTGGATGGGAGATCGTAGGTTTACCCCGGGGGTCATCTCTGTGTCACTACTAGACAGAGGCACAGTAAACTAAACCCTAAATGGGCATAGTATTCTCATCCTAAGGGGTGGTGAAAGCCACACACACTCTGGCTAGGCTTATAAATGCCCTAGGACAGATAGCCTAGTACGAACCTATGAACCTATAAGTGTTTTCACAGTACACTTAAAATTAAACCTCTGCTGCCCTTTGCTTCAAAAAGGGAGCTATTGAGCAATAATCATTTAAACTTGGCTTGCAACAAGCATTTAATCTCAGTTGCCATTTAGTTTCTCTGGCTTCTAATTCTAATTCATCATCCTCACCCCTGGAGTCACTCTGCACTCTGTCAATGACAAAGAATAAAAATCTCTTATAATTGGGACATTCTAGAGTGTGAACATATAAAGCATTGTTCATTTTTTTTATTTTAATGTCTCTAAGGTGCTCAGTAATGTGATCCTGTAGCCTTCTTTTGGTCTTGCCTACGTAGAAACCAGGTCATGATAAGCATGCAGCTAAATATACCATCATAGTGGTATTGCAGTTGCATCTGACCGGGCATCCTATAATATAGTGGGGGGGTTGGTGTTTTATGCCACTTGCCTATAAAGACATTCGTACCATCATTTATATTTTTACAGGTCTTGCAAGCACCACATTTGTACATCAATGACTTGTGCTTGCCTTGTTTTCTGTTGACACTTTCAAGAATATTTTTATATTATGCCCTCTACTGTACACAACCTTAGGTTTATGTCCCAACCTTTTCTTCATTTCATTGCCAAAGCGAGTTTCCCATATATTATTGACACATGATACCAAGTTTGATGTTTCTGTATTGTATTTTAATACCAGAACCTTGGTGTCTAGCTTGACCATGTTGGTTCTATTAGTATTTAGACCTGCTTTTAAAATAGGCTTAAATGTAGTAATTATTTTAAGCCTAACTTCTCTCTTTACTTTCAGCAAAAGGCTTAAGGGTAGTCTTTGTTTCGGAACATTCCAATTAATGTATAGATCACTTTTTTAAATGTTTCATCACTACTAATAAGCCTAGATAATCTAACCATTTGGCCTTTTATTGTACCCTTCCTCTGATAGAAGGTGTAGCAACTGTTATAGTGCAGTAACATAATGGAATATGTTTCCTTTCTGTGGCTATTACTGGCCAAGGTGCCTCTAGCAATGTCCTTAGTCAACTCAATATCTAAAAATTCTATCTTTTCACAGTACCATTTATATGTGAACTCAAGTGGTTGTGCCGTTGATGTACTTTACAAAGTGATTTATCACATGTTCCTCTCCTCACCATAAAATTAGTATGTCATCCAGAAACCTCACATACAACAATACATTGGCCATAAAGGCAGAGGAAAAAAACATTTTCTCTCCCATTCTAGGAGAACCAGATTTGCAAAGCTAGGGGCACATTTGGCCACTCCTGCTTCTTGATGATAATATTCACCTTCAAAAATCATAAAGTTGTTAGTCAACACCACTTCCATGATTCCAACAAATAAATTGAACTTGAATTGATCTATTGATTTGCTACCCATCAAACTTTCTCTGAAGAAATCTAACCCTTCATTATGGGGGATTACTGAGAACAAGTTAATCATGTCCACAGTTAGGAAACAAAAATCCAAGCTCTCTGTTTTATTTGTCTTAATAATTCCAAACAGTGCCATGAGTCTTTGAGTGTATGTTGTGCTTCACTTACCACAAAACTTGCCCATTTATCTATATATGCTGCTATTGGTTCAGTTTTAGAACCTCAGGCTGCTACTATTGGCCTAAAGGTGGGGGTGGGGGGGGGTTGTACACATTTTTATGAATCCTTGGTATTCCAAAGATTACTGGTGTTCTTGGTTTCTCAACTGTTAAATATTTTATGTCCACAATTTCTATTTCATTTTGAAATAGAGCATCAAATAAAAAAAATCAATCCTGGCATAAGCTCTATTAACAGCATTTCTTGAAGTCCTACTATAAGTTGTGGTATCATTCAATATTTCAAACATTTTGGAACTGTAATCTGTGAGAGACATAATGACTCCCCCAACCCTTGTCTGGTTTCATTACACAATATATCTTGTTTCCTACCAATTCATTCAAAATAGTGGCTTCATTTCTCATAAGATTGTTAGTGTTATATTTGGTCTCTCTGACTATTTTTCTAAATTGTTGTTCACATAATTTCTCAAAGGACTATACAAGTGGGTGACTGGGGGGGTGAATGTGCTCTTTCGTTTGGCCAGTACGTTCTTGCCCAAGCCTAAATTACTGTTTTTGAAATAAAAAACTGAGATTCAATTTTCTAGTATACAATTTTAAGTTAATGAACTTTAGTCAGGGTAATATCATTGATGCAAGCAAAATCATGAATAATTGCTTAAGTAATTAGAGTATATAAAGAAAGTTACATCATAACTGAGTGACTCTGATGAAGCCAATTCATGTTTCTTGGTGAAAGTGCTTAGTTGGTTTTACTTTCATAGTGTTTAAAGTTAAATAAACTTCTGTTTCACAAAAATACTGCCTTGGAGGCTCACATTTTTTATTCTTATTAGGTATATGGTCATCTCTGGAAACTCAAGGCATGAGCCATATTTTTAAAACATATCTAGGCTATTAAAATATTCTGAGGTATGAGGTAATTTTAACAAGTGAAACATCTAAAAGCAAGAAACATCCTGTAAAAACAGAAATTTCCTCAGGCTTCACCAGCAGGCAAGTGTGATCTTACTTCTCATAGATGTATTTCTAGAGCATGTTTTAAATGTAACTTCTCAGCTAAATTCTGCCATTACTGGTACTTTTATCTTGGAAGGTGTTATGACACCCGTGCAGTGGCCCAGCAATCAAGCATGTTTTAAATGTAACTTCTCAGCTAAATTCTGCCATTAATTGTACTTTTATGTTGGAAGGTGTTATGACACACATGCACTGGCCCAGCAGTCAAGGAGCCTCAATCCTCACCACTAACACCAGTGAGGGGCGTCCACAATGGGAAGGATAACAAATACACACACAGTAAAGTACAAATTCCCTTAAGAGCAAACAGAGATCACAGTCAGTCTGGGGCTGGTTTCTCCGTTTCTCTCCAGATCTCCAGTAAGACTCCCCACTGGCTACAGGGTCCAGATCTCAGCTTAGTGGTCAAACTAAAACCTCCAGCACCCTCTTTGTCCAACCAGTACTTTCAGTCCCTGCCCAAATAGCTCACACACACACACACACACACACACACACACACACACACACACACACACACACACACACACTTTGAGATACGAGTTATATGCAAACACACAAACACTCCTGAGGAAGGCTGGCACAGGTTGTCCAGCTATGCCCCTTCTGCCCAGACTATACGGTAGTACTACTTGCCACAAACTACTAATATCAGCTACTAATAAGGGCCTTATCAAAGGGTGTCCAATTATTACTGTGGAATATTATTATCCAAATGGTGTGATGAACAGCAAGGCTTATTTGGAGTGGCTTGGATAGTATCACCATATACATGCAATGTACTCTAGAGCTTAAATTATCTCTACATAAAACAGCCACAGTTGAAAGGTTTAAAAATATTTAATAATAAATAATAACAACACAAGACAGTACTTCTTACAACACAGTGCTAAGTCAAGAGTTCAGAGATCACAGAGAAATGCTTAAAATAATACAGTAGAAAAGTTCTGACATCAATACAGAAAACAGCTAGACTAGACTTACTATTTCCTATCTACATCTAAGAGCAAACACAGCTCTAAAATAAACTTACATATACAGCAAGGCAGTGCTGGTGATGATGTCAGTTCTGAAAACAAATGCAAAATGCTCTGATTCTCTCTCTCTCTGGTCTTAAATTGATAACACAGTACCACTGACTCATTTCACATTATATCATTATTCTCTGTTTCCCAGTCTAACAGAAACTCAGAGTGTAACATCCCTATTGATTTTGCATCTGGTCAGGAAGCCAGAGCAATAAAAGTCATTATACATGTAAATTCTAGCCATTAACTCTGGTCTCAAAACAAGAGGAAGAATTCCTTCATTCGAACATCTCAGTTCCAAGTTTTGAGATCAAATAATTATACAATGCTTGACTTATCAGCTTTCCTCCAGCAGAGTGCAATGTGGTTACATTTTTGAAGTTCAATATTTACCATAATTTTCTTACATTTAAGAGAACAAGCATGTGGCTCAGATTAATATTTACAAATGACAGAATTATCTACAGCATTCTATCTGGCTAGGCTGGCAGCCTTCACATATCTTCACAGGTGTATACCACATAAACACACACACACACAACACACACACACACACACACACACACACACACACACACACACATCTGTCCATCTCACGTAGACAGCTGACTTGTACTAAGGTTCTCTATACTCTCACAATATTCCATTACATCCAGCTGGTATTTCTTCTCAGAACCAAAACAGGATTCAGCAGCAGTACAGAGCTAGGGTTGTGCAAGTAAATACATGCGCACACACATGAGCACACGTGTCCACATTCATCTCCATACATACACACACAAACAGCTATGCTCACTCTCAGCATATCGTATTTATCTATTCATCTGAGAAAAAGGTGAGTGAGTTGATCCTAAATATTTTCAGCCATGACTCGATTCATAGCCATTTAATAAAACACAACATTTAAGTAACAACAACAGACAACAAAATAACACAAATGCACAACATCCCAATGTTAAAATGAAGACTAGAAAACAAACACTTATAGCTGGCTTTAGGCACCAGCGAACCCTGTGGTCGATGGGGGCCCCCAACCAAAGCAAGTTATCTTATCTTGATATTTATCAAACCAACAAAACCTAATGCAGCAATCTTGTATACTTAATAAAGCAGGTGGGTAATAACTCTTAGTTATACCTCTTAGTTACCTCCAATACCAATGGCTGCAGGGCGTGTCCTTAATCATCCTTGACTGTGTGAGGACCCCACAAATGTTGCTACTGGTTAGGGAAAAATGTATTAATTTCCTGAGTACACCTTTAAGCTGAACAAGGCTATGATATGACCCTTTTAGAATAAACCTGATAATGAACATGAACAAGGTAAGCATTAGAGAGACCAGCAGCTCAGAATGACTGATCTCAGTGCATACACTGGATTTTAAGAAGAGTTAATGCTTGCAATCTTCATTGGATGTTTTTTTTTTAATAAATACTAGCAGAACACCAGATACTATAACTTTGAACTTCTTTGCTGAAGAATTCAATGCAACATCCCCAAAATAGTAACAGAATAAAGGCTCTAATTCACTTAAAAAGTTAACAGAATAACATATTTTCCATCAACATGCACTTTTTAGACAATAAGAAGTACAAAACTCTGATGTCTATTTTTATTGACTGTCTATAATCCTGAATGATTTACCAGCAAATGAAACTTTTTACAAAGGACAGAGCAAAATTATGAGAAAAATCAGGAAAGGTCTGTGAAATCAGGGACAGTGACAAGTATGCATTACTCCTCGATGAGGTAAATAAAAGTGACTTATCCCTGCTGCTGTTTGAAAACTGCTAAACAGCAGTCACCTATCAAGTGTGACAGTACCAGTGTTGCACAGTGTATTACTATTTGCTGAAATAAGTACAAAATTGGTATTGCTATGGCTTGTGTGTGTGTGCGTGTGTGTGTGTGTGTGTGTGTGTGTGTGTAAAAATATATCACTGATTTTTATCTGTTCACACACCCAATAATGCCATGACACATACATTCTTCTTCTTCTGGGTATCAGTAAAAATGCATCTAACAAGTAATTATATTTCAAAAGTAAGGCATAAAATATATCACAGAACATTCAGACACACCAATCTAGGAATCTGGTGGCCCCCAGACTATATAAATGGATTCAGGGGGCTCCCTTAATTATACTTGACTGTGTGGGGGCCCCACAGATGCTGCTGTTGGTTGGGGAAAAATGAGGAGACAAAATGTATCAATTTTCTGATTACACTCTTTAACCTGAACAGGGGTACGATATCACCCTGTAAAGCTAATATCGGCAGCTGCTCTCAACCACACCCATTCTAAAACCAGTCCTGCCCAGATGTGTGTGTACAAAAAGCTGTTGTAGGTGATGTGGGGGTGCTAGGAATTGTGTTGTAATTACTTCTTTAGTTTTCATCACAGTCAAACCTTAGAGGTATACACAGGACGCCATTATAGCTTGTGCATGTGCTGGGGACTGTGTGGGCATTCTTCCTTTTACTTTTCTCACAGCCCCCAGAGGTGTACAAAGAAGGTTACTATATCTTGTGTAAGGGCAGTGTACTGTCTAGGAGCAACAAAGTAGAATACAATACTGCAATCATTATTTTTTTTTCACTTTCTTCACAATCACACATCAGTAATACATACAGGTAGTTGCCTTAGGGAAGAATGAGGAGGCATGTCATGTATATGTATGCCAGCAGTCACTTGAAATATATGACTATGTCAATTTAAACCTCTGCTTCCATCCCAATCTAACACCAGAGGGATGCACAAGTAGTGACAGTCTTTTTTGGAGGGTTAGGGAGGCAAGCAGTATTCCCAGATAAGACCTCTATATCCACACAACAATAATTGTTAGTATATTGCAAACTACTATTTTGTCAAGTTTGATCAATAAGCACTGGTACAACTTCTATCTCCCATGAAAGAAAAAATAAATAAATAAAACTGAAATTATTTTCTTACTCATGACTTTTATTTAGGCCACCAGTGGATTAAAGGTTTGGGAAAATTCCCTAAAATACATACCAGAGCAACTATAACCCCATATGGCTTCTGGGGGCACCAGCGTAAGTGAGTTATTTCCTAAATGGTTATAACTGTGCTGTCTTGGTCAGGAAAGGTGTGTTTAAAGGATACAAGGAAAATGAAAGCTGAACAGTAACACAATTTCTTTCATTGACCACAATTTCTGTAAAATATCATTGGATGAAAAGGCTGTGTAAAAAGAAAAAAAAAACTTTAAAATGCACTTCAGAATGTATAGAAAGTCATGACTTCTTGAAAAAGCTGAGGAGTAAGGCAAAATGTGCAAAAAGGAAGAAAAAGGTGCGGGGGGTTTGAAGAAAACAGAGGGGAGGACTGAATGGACTGTGGGGGGGGGGGTCTGAAAAAGTAGGCATTGCCAAGGGTACCATTTCTCCTAAGTTCAGACCTGTACATAGAGTTGTTGTAATGTGTCACTGTTGCAAGTGTCAGTGACTGTGCATGTCTGTTTGTGAGATGGGCCAACATAGTGCAGTACATAGGCCTGTTCTAATGTAAGTACATTGTAGCTACAAGTCAGTCTGTGCATACTATACCTAAAACTTTGCAGCATGAACAAAAATGTAGTTTAGAAGAGGTGGCAGCGACAGGGTGGTACTTAGAATTGAGATGCCTAGAGGGCCCCCAACTTGACATTTGTTGGGGACCCCAAAGCAGGATGTAGGGAAAGGAAGACCAGTACAAAAATGGGTCAAGCCCAGCAAGAACCATCAAAGTATAGAGAAGGTTTAGCTGAATGTGTAAGCGTTTAAGTAAAAATTGTGTATGTATATATATGTATATATATATATATATATATATATAAAATATATACACACACACACACACACATATATACATACATACACACAGTACATATACATATATAAGTCTGGATGGAAAAATACTGGTTGCGTGAAATGTCACAAGAATTCTTTATAAAAACAAAGTCCCCCCCAAGCTAATAAGAAGATATAATGGATTATCTGTCAACATCTTTTGATATAGTATGAGGCTTCCTTTGATATATTTGGATTTCCAGAAATAATAGAATGAATACTATCAATTGGCTTTATTTATTTGCAGATGTTTCATGGAATTTCAAAGTAGTCTGCCCTCAGGAATTACCATCTGTTAATGTAAACATAATATTAGCTTCTTACAGAAACACAAACTTTTCTGTGAGAGAAGGATGCTTGGGTGCACAGGAAACTAACATCCTGCTTTTTTCCTTCTTTTTTCAAATGCCCTTTGGTCTATTCCACATAATGCTGAATTCTCTAACTGTTTTCAGCTCCTTAACATCTACAGTAAGGCTGATTATTGTATCCAAATGACCCTTTATGAAAGGCACTGCTTCATATTAGCTCAGGACCTATCTTTCCTAAACTGAGTCTCACTATTGTTGCAAATTTATTTTCTAAAATATGCTCTCCCTTGTGTTTCAGTGATTCTTTTGCGGCATCTGGTTGTTTGAGTCACACTGTTACCATCCCTTTCCTCAGGTTTATAGGTTATTAGTTTTCTTCAGTCACTTTTCACACAACACTTTAATAATTGACCAAATTATTTAGATTCACAGGATATCTCTGATTGCTGCAGCAAACAGATATCACTAATTAGAGACTGTAGAACTTACAGAATAGATGCAATAACTGAGGTATAGCGGAATAAAATGGAGTAAGTATAGTGCAGGCAGGCAAATACAAGCATTAGCTCTATAAAAGTTTTCCAAGCAGAAAAGGCCTTAGTCTTTTTCAGGGTAGGCATGAAACTCTCTGCAAAAAACTGAAAGTTGTGACTCTCCTGTATTGCCTCAATGTCTGCAAAGGCTTAACACCACGCTTCTCAACCTCTTAAAGCAAAAAAATCTGGGCAAAGCCTAAAATAATAGGGGGACAATGGGCCAAAAATAGGGGCAAATTTCAAATATTGTTTGTATAAACTTAGAATGTTGCTAGAACAAAAGGTTTTGTGCTAGCATGTACTTTTTGAATGATATAGAGTGTGAAATTCAAATCTGTGTCCTACTTTGTGACTTCAATCCTCAATTATTTTTCAGAAAAACACAATTTTATGAGGGACAGACCAAAACTGTGAGGTAAAAATCTGAATATTTTGCAAATAATTTGGACAGTTGAGAGATATGCTTAACACAGAGACAAAAGTGCCAGTAATGTATGCATTTCATACAAAAGTCAAGGATGGTGTGGTCCTATATAAAATTAGTTACGTGTGCATGTCTGTTTACACTGCTTAACTGTCTAGATTTTAGCAGAATGCCTAGACTTTTGCCTCATATTTTTAGCCTGCTCCTCATAAAATTTGTGGTTTTCTAGAAAATCAATGAGGACTAATATCAGTGAATAATGACAAAGGAATGAGTTTCAAATTTCACATCCTTCAGAAAAAGGATGTAATTGCAAAGTTTATTCTATCTTTTCTAAATTTATAAGAGCAATATTAAAGTCTGTCCCTATTTTTGGGCCTTTGTACCCCATTATTTTTGCCTTTGCCCAGATTTCTTGTGCTAAGAGGTTGAAAGGTATATATAAGTCAGAGTTTAGTGATGTCAGTGAACAAACAATGACAAAGAAGACAATATTACTCTTTTGGTAATATATGATGTTTTGTTGTTTTTGAATAACAAAGTTTCCTCAGAACATCAATACCTTCTGTTTAGGTTATTAGAGTGCATCAAGAGGGTCTGACACAGACAAACAACTGATGCCAGAGTCATGGACTCAAACTGAATGTGAAAAAAAAATGCATAATAGGACCGTATGGAAAGACAGACACCCCTGGAAATTGCCACACTGATAATACACCTCTTAAAGCAGACCCAGTGGTCAGGGATCTGGGAACGCATGTTGACAGTAACCTGACATTTGATCACAATTTGTGTACTGTGGTGATAAAATCATTCTACATTACACAACTTAAAAGTGAGTGCATGGCACCCAGGTCCAAGGAGGTCATTGCTCCATTGTACTCGACTCTCATCAGTCCAATCATAAAGTACAATGCACTCTTCAGCATGCGTGGGATGTTGGTATAATGGTTAAGGTGTTTACCATACAGACTCAAGGTGTAGGGTTTGATTCTTACATGGGGTATTTGGCTAGGCTTAAAATGGCTCACAAGAGCAATTAGCCTAGTACTAATCTATAAACCTATGAACCTATCCCACCAGGCATTTGCAACAATTTGAGAGACCACAGAAGTTTCTAAGAAAAAGAATACAGTGACTCCTTATGCAGACCTTCTCAAAGCCCTATCCCTGTACTTGGTCTCCTATGGCTGTGTAGCGACCTGTGCCTAGCCTACTAGGCATCATCTGATCCCATACTACTGGGTCTGTTACACATTTGCAAAACAAATAGCATCAGACATACTTGATGTAAGGAAATAAACCTTGTCTGCGACATAAACAGGACATGTTGGAGGGACTGGTATGTGTCTCATAGAATACACTTCTCTGGAACAGGTTTCCCATCCATGTGAATCAAAGTTCATCCCTAGCTTTACTCAAACCTAGCTTGTACAAATGGATGGAAAATAGCAAATGTATTCGTGGTTTGGTATCTGTGTCCCTAATGGACAGCGGCAGCCTGTGAATGCTTGATGTGCACAAGCCTATATCAGAACCATAAAATTTGTTGGGATATTGAAATGTCAGCAGTATTTTGGTAGATTTGGGGTAATCTTGGTAAGGCTTAAAATGGCTCTTTGGCTGAAATTCTAGCAACCGACTATGAAGCTATGCAAGCAATTATGAGCCAATGGTCTATCGCAGTCACCAGCACTATTATGAAAGGCAGGTAGGAGAAGAAAATGAAGATCAAATCTCAGAGGTAATGCCTATGCAGAGAGGTGGATTATACTGCAGAAAAACATGACATCACTGCAACAGTTATGACATCAGTAGATCTTCCAGTTGTACTCGGCAGCCATACCTCTCAACCTCTTAATGCAAGAAATCTGGGCAAAGGGCCAAAAATAGGGACATATTTCAAATATTGCTCTTATAAACTTAGAAAATTGCCAAAGTAACAGGGTTTGTTTTAACATACATTTTCTGAAGGATTTCAAGTCTGAAACTCAAATTTATGTCATTATTTAGTAAATTCAGTTCTCAGATTATACATACCAGTGATGTGCCAGAAAACCACAAATTTTATGAGGAACAGTCCAAAAATATGAGCAAAAAATCTGGACATTCTGCAAAAAATCTGGATAGTTAGAGGTATGTCAGCAGCTGATCCATATTTCTTTTAAACACTTCCTGTATAGTGAAGCTATCATTAAAAATAGTGATGAATCACATTGACATGTTATGTTTCATAGTCCTGATTTACTAAATTTGAATATTGTGACATTGAACCTACATCTGGTAAAGGATAGAACAAAACCACGAAGACCTTGCACAAACACGCCAAAAATGTAAGAGTAACAACCAGTTAAACTGTTAAATCCAAGAAAATCGCCTTAACGTTGCTTTATTCAAAAACGTTTTCGCCTTGCTGAGTAGCTTGGCTTCATCAGAGGGAAGTAGAACCAATTTTGAAAATACAACTTTTAAATAGAAAAGGAAATGATGTCATTACAATGTATCTTTTCTTAAAAACATATCACCAAAAATAATAATTCAGCAATATTCACATAAAAATACTTGAAATACAAGTCCATTCAAGTAGTAAAATTATTAATAACTCCTAATGAGGGAAATTTAATTAAAATACAAAATATATAATTTAAAATTGCAACAAAGGGGGTTTTGCTATTAATGTATTCAAAACAGGAAGCTTACAAAATTTATAAAGTAACTGCTTATTAATACTCTATACATCAAGATAAAACAATTTATTACGTATAGTCAGTATTATTATTAACGCAGGTAACTTCTGAATTTTAAAATTGGCATGATATTACAATTATCGTTCAGTCCAGGCCAATGAAAGGCATCAGTTCTGAATTGCCACTCTAGTTCTTTAATTTCTAAAAGGAGTGTAAAAGGACCACCCCTAATTGATGCATTAACTTGATCTATAGCCATGAAAGAGAAACTATGCCCCTCATATTCAATCAAATGTTTAGCAAGAGCATTATTTTCGTTTCTCTTATTCATGGCGTAAATGTGTTCATATATTCTCTCCTTGAATCTGCATACCTACATCTGTCTGCATACTTTTATCTGAAATCCATCTGTTACTGCAAAATATGTCTGTGTAAGGAAATCAGTGGTGCTCTAACACAAGGAGATTGTTTTCTTATGAACAACAAATAATAAAAAAAAGCTTGATATCTTATGAAATAGTGGTATAGCATGAGTAATTAATATGTCATTCTTGGAACTGTTTTAAAGAAAGAAAGTGAGGAATTAAGTACCAAAAAATGTTGAATATTACAATGAGCAATGAATGGTACTTCGCAAGTCTCAGACTTTACTGGAGGCTTTTGAAACTCTCTTGTGCATGCTTATTTAACTGATTAAGCTTGGGGAGATTACTACACTAAACAGTATGCTGAAGTCAACAATATTCTATCAAAATTATGAATACTTATCTTGCAATGAAGATAGAAGAACGTCTTAAGGGATTACAGCTCCCGTCTGTTGTCAGACATTGATGCCCTTGCAGAAGTTATTAATAAGAAGCACAACTTTGAGGCAGAAAATTGTGTTTTTTTCCTAGCAGACACAAACTTCAGTGCAACAATTTATTTTTGGTGTTATGCTACTAAGAGGAAAAAAGTCCCTGTTACAAACTAATTTCTTTTATGCAGAACTGAGAGCAGACAGTTGTGTAGATGGGGACAACATTGCCACCTAGTGATAGCAACGAGGCTTTCATTAACGGATATTTACTCTTAGGAGTGATTTAAAACATGTACAATTCAGGGTTATTGTGAATCAGACATAAACAGGAAATTATTTTGTGGGTCCTGTTGTAGAAATTATTTCTTTGGAGAAGCATTGTTGGCCATTACATAGCCAACAGTAATTACTGTAATGTGTTACACGTAACACTAATTAGTGTAACGTGTTACACTGATTAGTATAACATGTTGGGGAGGGGGAAGCTGGCCAGGAAGCTTCAGAAATCATGTGGCCACTTAGAAAAAGCAGTGCAAAGGGAAAGGACAAAAATAATGGAGTACATAAATGCCTGTCTACATACTTGACTGCTTCTCACAGCTGATGCGTGCTAAAAGTACATCTACATTATTTACTATGTGTGGCAAAGCTCAGCACCTATCAGCATTGTTATTTGCATATATAATACAGTCTTTATGTATTTGAGTATATATTTATTTTAATTTTATTTTATTCAAAGAGAGGTTGTTTTGGAAGCATTAGCCTTCCAGGCTAAAAGTAAAAGGAGAAAGGGATATATTGTCATTTGTATAATTCATTTGTCAGATACTAGTAGCAGGAATCTACAAAGAGAGATGCTTCAGTAGTTTGAATGCTGTCATATAAACTGTTTGAAACATGACAAGCAGATGTGATGCACAGGGAAAGCTTGTAGAACATTAAAGACAAAGTTTGCATCGACTGTTTTCAAGGAAAAGCATCTTAATCTGGAAGATGACAGCCTTGTTTTTATTATTTGAACACACTGATGACCCAAGAGAAATACATTACCAAAGTAATTTCCAACAAGGAAAAGGTACATGCCCTTTGCTGTTAGTACCCTTCTTCCAACACTTGTGTGTGTTCAGAAACGCATCATAACTGACCCCTCTTTACCTAAACCTTTGACCTCCCGACAGCTAAGGTCCAGTTTACTAAACCTTTCACCTCCGACAGCTTTTCAAACACATCCTCCACCTTGGGCAAGGGATACTGCTCCAGCTTGAGACTTGGTTCACACGTTAACTTATAGTCACCACATATACGCAGTACCATCTGGCTTTAATACTGGAACAATTAGTGCGGCCCATTCCGTCAAACTTTACTGGTTCAATTTAGTGAGTCTCTCTTCAAAACTCAACTTTCTTCTTCATCGCGTATGGCGGGGTTTTGTAAAATCTTGTAAATTACGTTCTCTTTCCGTGTATCTTTGCTGGTGACCCACCTCCAGGTCCCCAGTTCCTCTTTGAATACTTCTTCATTGTTCTCGAGCACCTCTTGCAAGGTCAGGCCCGGCTGTTCTACCTTATGGAGCTGTAGGCAACCCATGTTCAGCTCCTTTACCACACCGGCCAAGCAGGTTTGGTCCCTTACCTGCTACCACCATGACTGGCTTAACTCTTTGACTTGGTCTTTATATTTTACCTTCATTTTCACCATTCCCAACGGCGGGGAACTATTTCACCCGTGTAGGTTTCCAAAGTCACTGAACAGTCCTGCAGCTTCAGAGCTTCTCTGGGCCATAACTTCCCATACTCAGCCTTTGACAGAACTGTCACACTACACCCCGTATCCACTTCAAACTGCACCATTTTACCATTTAAGTCCAACTGGGTTTTAATGGGATCAACTCTTTCCCACCTGGCCTCTTTCACGTTAAACATTGTGAGCACTTCTTCGGCTTCCCTGGTTTGTTGATCTGTAACTTCACGCATGTGGTGTGCATACTGCGTTTATCTTATTTTTCGGTTTCCCTTCCTTTCCATCATACTGCTTTTCCTCCCCTTTTCGGCTGGTCGAGAGGCGTTGGCACATTTTTACATGGCCCTTTTTTTTAAGCATGACATTTTCAGTTAAAAAACGACAGTTCCGTGACAGATGTTCACCTCCACACCTGTAACCAGCATACTGACCAGACTTCCCTTGTGAATTATGCTCCATGACCACTTTATGCACTGGCAGTGGGGTGCACTCCTGCTTCCAAACCCCTTCCGTGGTTTTGTTGTAAATCACGAATGTCTTTAGTCGCTGTCTCTATGGCCTGTGCCAACTTCAAGGCCTTTTCAAACGACAAGTCAGGCTCTGCTAACAGTCTGCATTGTATGCGGGTCCGCATAATGCCACATCTGAGCCTATCTCGTAGCATTTCGGTCAGTCTGTCCCCATAATCACAATGTTGTGCCAGTTCCCTCAACACTCGACATACTCCATTACCGTTTCATTAGCCATTCTAGTCCTTGAATTTAACTTGAACCTCTGGACTATTGCACTCGGCCGGGTTATAATGGGACTGAAGTAAACTCATCAACTCTGTGAACGATTTGTCCCGGTTTACCAGGTCTCAGTAAGTTTCTCATCAGACTGTATGTCTTACTGTCTTCCGTGCTTAGCGAGATGGCTGGCTTCCGTCCTGCTTCCATTATCTGGTTTGCCTCAAAAAAAAATTCCAACACTTCACAATACTCCTCCCCAGGTCTGTGTCTGACAGTCGTATGCAACCAGTGACCCCAACATAGAACCAGACATCACTCCAGCAGGCCCGTCTCTTCGCCGGTCCGACATGAACTGCAGCCCACCAGTTTACTCTGGAGCGACTCGGAGGCATCCCATCTTCTCGTCGCCAATATGTTATATCCTGGGAAATAAGGAGACCACACGGTTTATGGAGTTGTAAGGCCTTTCTTTATTAAGAGCCTCCAGGTGCGCACCCATGCTACATCTCACAACTTCTGCAAGTCATACATCCACCGGAACCAACAAGTTACCAGAGAATACAGAACCAACAGTACATGCTGAATCCCCCACAGCGCCCCTACAGTACAACAACCACATTACCAGCCCGAATACTACAAGACAAAGTTTGCATCGACTGTTTTCAAGGAAAAGCATCTTAATCTGGAAGATGCCAGCCTTGTTTTTATTATTTGAACACACTGATGACCCAAGAGAAATACATTAAAAAGGTGCTATGCTTTCTGAAACTCATGTAATTAACAGCACTATATTTTATGTTGTCCAAGATATGACTTAAACTGGCAAAATACTGCCATGCTGATTGGTAAACTAGGCAAGAATATAAAAACTGTTTTTATAGGAGCAAGAGCCCCCACAAAACCCAGCTTAAACCCCAAAGTTATTTATTCTCACATTCAAGTTTCCTGCAACTCAAAGAAAGAGTACAGCAATGTACCCAAAAATACATTTCATGGAGGTTATGCGAGTATAGCGGTATTTGCATCTGTAAAATATACGTAAAATTTACTGGCCTGTTGTCACAGGGCATACAGCTGCAGTGCTAGCCAATGGGGACTGAATAGCGACTGTAGAAACTGAAGGGATGGTTTGGTGGGGGTGCACTTGAATGACCAATGGCCACACTGGAAGGCAAGGGAGTGGTGCAGGTACACACATTTAGGAACACACTCGAGAAGTGGAGCAAATGTGTACTGCATCATGTACCAGAGTGTGCATGTACCTCATACCTCACTGCATACCCCAAACTTCAGTAATAAGCAGTAAAGTATAAAATCCAGGCATACTGCATTGGGATGGTTTCAGCTGTCTTCAACTCCCAGAAGATGATGCCTTTGTTCCCTGACAAGAGTAATCCCAAGCTGGTGACATCACTCTGGAGGATAAGCTGGTAACTCTGACTTAAGATTTAGAAATGAAATAAAGACATTCACAGAAAACGGTCAGTTCTGTGTCAGATGAC
This sequence comes from Protopterus annectens, assembly GCF_019279795.1. Lineage (NCBI taxonomy): Eukaryota > Metazoa > Chordata > Ceratodontiformes > Protopteridae > Protopterus > Protopterus annectens. The sequence continues at coordinate 321,817,328 of NC_056749.1, forward strand.
TGACTCTGTGTGTGTGTGTGTGTGTGTGTGTGTGTGTGTGTGTGTGTGTGTGTGTGTATGAGAGACAAAGTTCAATGATTTTGAAATAACTATGGCAAACAGAAGCTACTCTCCATATTGTTGATGAATGGGTATATTTCAGTCTTTTATGAGTCAAGCAAATACATCATCGGGCAGTTTTAATTGTGCAGTTGTTTCAGGTAACAATGATAACCTGTAAACATGATGTAACCATTGAGGATTATGTATGCTGGATAAAGCTGGCACTGTTAGATGCCACACTATGTATGCCAGCTTTAAAGGCAGTGTACTAGGAATATATCCTACAAACATTTCCTGAGCCCAAGTTCCAGCTATAAAAACTTGTCATCCTGCTTCAGTCCAGAGGCATATTCCATATTTTATTGAAATACAATAGTGTGCCTAGTATCTGTCTTAGCAACTAAAGTATAGCGGGATTTATAAAATGGTCTCAGGCCTTTTAAAAAGTTAAAAACTGCTGAAATACTTCACGTTGCTTTGCCTCAGACAGCTTCTGTTAAAAATAAACCTTCCAGTCAATGCATCCATATATGTGCCTAAGCTGATTTTGCTCACACACACACACACACACACACACACACACACACACACACACACACACACACACACACACACACAAATACATATGGGTCTACTTTGACCCATCAAAATTGCATTTTATCAAATTCTACTTACCTGACTCCACTTTTCTGAAATAACGTTACACAGAAAGAACCGACTGCTGAAATCCTTTCCCTGTGAAAGGAACCACTTGGCCACCATGGTAAACTTTGCCCTTTCTTCAGTGTAGTGCAATCTCAGAGCTGGTATATTTAAGTACAAGAGATGCAGGGGGGCAAAGCCACCCACTTTGGTGGGTTTAGTTTTGGTCCACTGAGGTTTTTTTTCCATGGTGGCCAAGTGGTGCCTTTCATGGGGAAAGGATTTCGGCAGTCCATTCTTTTGGTGTAACCTTATTTCAGAGAAGTAGAGTCGTGTAAGTAGAATTTGATAAAATGTAATTCCAGTGGGTCAAAGCAGACCCATATTATATATTATATGTATATCTATCTATATATATATATATATATATATATATATATATATATATATATATATATATACACACACACAAACATTTATATGGGTCCCTGTCACAACACTTGTGTCTTCATTTCACTGAAACTCATTTCTCTGAAAACTTATTTCATAGAAGATTGTAGAAGTGTCTATAAAGTATGCAATGGTGTCACTTCACATCACAGCAGTTATTAGGGAAGTGAGTCTAGCAGAATGTGTGTGAATTGTAATGGTTAGCATCATATTGTACCCCCTGATCTGTAAATGCCTGTGTTTGCTCTTGAGCACTGATTCACTGTCTGTGGTGCTTTTTTCTTTTTCATGGTTGTGGATACATAAGTAAGGGAGGTGCATGGGGTGCTTGCCCTTTTGCAAAAACATGTTTTTAGGATATATTTTTTGTGTAAAACGTTTTCTAAGAAATGAGTTCGACCATTTGAGTTTCAGTGAAATGAAGATTAAGTGATATGACACACACACATACATATATATTTTATATATATATATATATATATATATATTTATACATACACTCACAAGATGCTTTCATATATACATACAAGCATATACTCAAGATGTCTCTACACCTACAAGTGTGTATCTAAGATATGTCTATATTTGTGTGATTCTGTGGCAGATAGTGATGGACCCCTGACTACAGTCCCAGATGACCAGGATCTGATTAGCACCCCAGTCACTGGAGAAACTAGGAAGGGGAGAGGGGGAAGAGTGAAGGGTCATAGCCTGCTGTCCTCTACTCAGGAATGGGGAGAAGTGTGCAAACTTGAGATCATAGTGATTAGTGTGATATTCTTGGTGGAGTCAAAAGAGACCACCAGTTGTGCTGTCGGAGGAGGGCCAGGGCTGCTTGGCAGGAGCTCCCCTTGTAGAATTAAGGGGACATCCTCTTGACATTAACCCACTGCATGTCCCCCTCTGCTACTTTTCTGGATGTGCATGCACCAAATTGCTGATTAACTGATTTCACTTCTTGGATGACCCTCATTCAGCTGATGGGGAACGAATGAGTCAATTCGCTTTTTCATTTCTAATTTCTCCAAGACTTTTAAGTTTCTAATACCATGACAGGAATAAACCCCATTCATAAGTCAGTGTATAATTAAAGCTCATGAAATTATTATTGTGTTTAGTCTTTGATGTTAACCAAAAGTGCTCTTCGCAGCACCCGCAATGTGACCAGAATTGACTCCTCCTGCAATTCATAGGGAGTTACATGTATTGATAGCATATCTATATATGACTGTAAATTCTTTTTATAAGACCCGTTGCTCCTACTACTGTTTGACCTGTCAGGGTATCCTTCTTCCACATTGCCCTCTTTTCTACCTGCAAATCCTAGTAATTTATGACTTTGTGTCTCTCTGTACATAAGACACTGTAATCAGTGGGTGTAGCAGTTTCAATGATCTATGCTACTTTTGTTTTCTTTTCCTGGATTACTACATCTGGTTTTCTCAATAAATAATTAGCCAATAAGAGGTTGATGACTGAGAGATAGTGTGGAATAAATACAACAACAAAAGAATATATGCCTATATATATACATGTGTTTCCTTTATTACTGATCAAGAGGTCAAGGATACAGTACAAAAGAATGTAATGTGAATGTAACTGGTATTATTTCATGGCACAACAGCCTGTTTCCCCAGCCCTGTGGTGATAAACAGCAAGGCAATCCATTAGCCTATGACTCATACACATCAGTTGTAAACTTATCAAATGGTCCTGAGGATTAACAGCAAATCTTGTACTGGCATTCTCTGGAACAATACCTTACAGGACAGTGGTTGCTTTGTTACATTGTGACATGCATTCTCTTTGCTTTGCTCTGTGCGACTCTCATGTGCCATTATAAAGTCTTACCTCCAACACACACACAGGCATTAACGCGAGCACACACACACATACATACACACAGAAAAACTTGTGCCAACATTCCCCACAGTAACACCTGCACAGTACAGTGGTTGTTATATTACAATGACTTTTACATACATTGCCTGGTAGGATATGCCATTATAAAGCCTCACCTCCAATACACATGTACATGCGCGCGTGCACACACACACACACACACACACACACACACACACACACACACACGTGTGTAGACTTACCTTTAGCTGGTCAACTATGTGAATAAATATGAAAGACCAGCTTACATTATTTTGACTGCATTTTATTTTGCAGTACCCCAAACCAGACAAACTGTCTAGTGTCTAGTTTCTAATGCAATTCCTTTAAAGATTATTTGATTACAAAAAAGGAGCTGAAGTATTTCTGTTTCTGTAGAAGCCTGCAAATCTGCATGTCTCACATAGGGTGGTGTTCCCCTTTCTAACCACACATACTACCCTCACCACTAAATAACCATTTCCAGGATTGCTACTTTTCATAGAAAAAAACATCTTTTGCTGAGATCTGCTAAATGAAAGTGCAACTCCTGCCTGGCAAGATAGCCACATTCAGTCTTTTCTTTCTTTTTTTTTTTTTTTAACTATATCGGATACTTTTCCACTACATTTGGACAATAAAATGAACACATCAGTTTCTCTACCTGCAGGAATTTAGAACTGTGGTGACAGACTTTTGCTGACTCTGCTTACAGTTATTAGAGTTACCTTGTTTTGGCTTATGTAACTCAGCAAGGCCAAAGACTCTGTAGCCTGACCATGACTTAAGAGATGACAACAAGCAAACTATTATTAGTGGTAAAAGGAGGGGGAGCAATCGTGTTAGACGTAACCAATGCCAGACCTCTATATTTTGACACACAGACACATTTCATACAAATCAAGTCCAGCATCCACAAGGAGAAACACAACAGAGGATACTGCTAAACTTACTTCAGTAAGTAAAGAAATGCAAAGTGCAAATGTAATGTGTGTCAGACAACCATGTGAACAGAAATAACCCAACTCACACATTCATTAGATGTATTGTACCAGCATGTGGCACAGCAGAGAAACATGGTACTGTATTGCCTTTAAAGAAAAAAGCAGGCGGAATTGCTAAACCTACAGCAATCCAACAAAATAACTTCACTTTCTGAGATGATGGGTATTTGTAATGAGGGCAAGATATTAAGAACTTGTGTCCTTACACCTCTTGTTTCTTTACTTTTTATTTTTAACTGGAGCTCAGAATATTTAAGGAATCTTGTTTGCTATATTCATTTATAATAGTGTCAATATTTTCTGGGCAGTGAAAGCTAGGTGCACTTCACAGTTAAATTCATATGCATAAAATGCAAATGTATTTTTTTTTCCTGACAAACTTAAACTTAACCTACATAGTGATAATTATAAATGTCTGTCCAGTAACACAGAAAATTAAGACTCTGAGCTGTTAAACTACTTTCTGTACTTATGGTGCAGGGTGTGACAATGTGAGGTATTGCCAGCTATGCCAGGGGACGTAGGGCAGTGGATGTGCAACATATGCCAGCATAGCTAGCTGGAGTTTTGTAAAGGATTATGTCATTTGTATATCAAACTGATTTGTACAGATGCTTGTGTTGAAAAATGTATTTGTAAAGCTGCTTGTGTTAAAAATGTACACACAGTATGGCTTGCTAGACAAAAAATATACATGCATGTCAGACTGCACTATTGTAAATGATAAATGTATATGTTGTAACAGAGTATACTGGAAGAGAAGAGGTTAAGCTCAGCCCCAGCTAACTTTTAGAAAAATATCCTCAAATTAAATTACTTAATTTAGGCCATAAAGATTGTATCTTACATTTTTGATTGCAGCCAGAGACAAAATATCTGTGAAAACAAGGACTAGGAATCCTGCTGTATTGTCCTTAGCAGTGAACTAATTGCTACCCTATAAGGGTGGACATGTTGAAATGGTTTTATGGCTTCCAGATGCTGTAACACATCTTAGCAAAGTTCAATCTGTGTGTATGGTAACACATATGTGCAAGATTCTGGTTCAGATTCTAGTAAAGGGGGGGATAGTATGGTCATCAGATGACCAAATGTACTACTGTATGTGATGTCATTCTGTAATCCAGAATTGAAATGATGTTTTAATACTGGAGGAGACTCAAGTCTCAGTGCAATCTGTTTTTGAAAGCTGATATAGAAGGATCACTCACCTACTTCATCTTGCCTTGGTTTAGTAAGTAACCAGAGAATAGTAATTCTTTAGATCAGTCAGGAAATTATAGTGTGATTAGTTAAGTACTGTTTTCCTGTATCTGTGTGAATCTAGTCATCTGTGTTATTTTAATATTTCCTGTGTCTGAAACTCTGTTACTTACTGTAAATAGATATTTAGTATTTTCATGCTCTATTATTTATTAGTATGACAGGCTTATGTTACAATGTTTCTTCCCTCAGCTGTGACACTACTACAATTTAATAATGACTGTTTACAAAATCTTATGAATGTCAATAATTGTTTCAACTATGTCACAATTTATAATGTTACTCTCCAAAATGTAATGTTTTATTCCAAAACTTAAATAATGTCAAAATTGTTTTGGAGCTTTTACTGGTTAATCTTTTCTTTCTTATTTCTAATATACTTTGTAATGTATAAGCTAAATGATAACATTTATTTTTGTAATTTGTGGAGCTTTTCTCCCCAGACCTCCTCTTGAAAATGGGACTTTCTGGCCCAGCGGACTTTCCTAGTCAACAAATGTCAATAAATAAATAAATAATAAATTAAATATATTTAAACTTTTCATTCTGGCTGGTCTTTTAGAGAATATTTTAACGTTTGAGAGTACTTGTATATTTTTCTGGTGACACTGTGGCCACTCATGAAATCCTTGCTGTTTGGTCAAGATTACCATTTGCATTAATATTAATTTTACTCAGTATAATTGGGTACACTTGCAGTGGTAGTGCTGTGGTGGCATTGTCGCCTCACAGCAAGACGTTGTCCCATTCGATTCTCAGCTAGAGCATCTTCTGGGTGGAGACATGCGTGAATGGGCGTACCTTCATTGAAGGTTGTGCATCAGGGCTGGCAACTCGGCACGTAAAAATCAACTGCCAATTATTAGCAGACCGGAGTTCTGCTATGGCGACCCCTAACCGGGAAAAGCCGAAAGACACAACATAATTGGGTACACTTGTAACAGCCTTAAAGTAGCTGGCTTTAGGGTGTCCTGGTGGCAGTAACTATCTTATAGTCTGGGTAGAGGGACATAGCTAGCAAATCTTTGCCAGCCTTTCCCAGGTAGGTGTGTGTGTGTGTGTGTGTGTGTGTGTGTGTGAAATATCAAATCTCAAAGAGTGTGTTTGTCAACTACTTGGAGAAGGGACACGAAGCACTGGTTTCACAGTGGTGGAGGACTTGGCTTGGGACACTTGGCTGAGGACTCAACTCTATAGTTGTGCCAGTGGGGAGTCTTATCAGGGGCCTGGAGAGAGAGAGAGACATGGAAACCCACACCCCTGACTGAGTGTGTTTCCAATGTGCTCTTAAGGAAAATTGTGCTTGGTGCAAAGAGCTGCATCTGGAAATATTGTGTGCATCTATCTTTGTTCCAAGTGAATGTCCCTCACCGGTGTCAGTATGACGATTCAGGTTCCTAGATTACTGTCCCAGGGAGGGGATGTCACACAGGGTTTGATTCCTTCCACCTTAATTTGCTTACTTTGCAACTCTAAACGAGTCACTTAATGTGATGTTTTTTCTGTGTCACCCCTGAAAAGGAACACTTGTGTTCAGTGGGCTTACTCAGTTAAAATAATAAAAATTAATATTGCATTATAAGAAACATGGCTATTAATAAATACTGTTTATTTACTATTTATTTATTTATCATTTGTTAACTGGGTTAGTCCAAATGAGCCAATGGCCTGTTTCAGTGGAGAACCAAGGAGAAAAGCTCCAGACAGTTATTATAAAGTTATAAAAAAGAAAAATATCTGACAATGAAGTTTTATGGAAACAATACAGTAATGTGCTTTACATAAGGACATTAGAAATGTACAAAAGATCTGAGAATGAAGTTTACATAAACATTACACTAATGTGCATAACGTGCAGTACAAATGTTAGAATTTTTTTAATCAACAAAAAGAGAAAGAGATGCAAATGAGATACTGTTTGTGATTTGGGCATTTTATTGTTAACAAATGCTTTACATTTTGTACTTCAGTTTGGAAAGTATTGACATTGCATACAACCATTCAATGAAATAATTGAGTACATTATAAAAAAATGCTAGGATTTGTAAAGTGTAAATATGCATACTGTTAGACCCAAACTTGCAGATTTAAGAAAGATTTGCTGTTCACTCTTTAAATTTGTTTACTTTTCTGAAACCTCACAATTATAACCTTAACAGAAACATCTGCACAACATATAATGTGGTACTGCTTTCATTCTCCGCTGAATCCATCTCTAGTTTCAGGTGTATGAGATTTCTGGTCATTTTCCTTATATACTTGAGCATTGTCCTGTGCATACTTAAAAATCTCGTTAGGTCTTCTCTCGGTCTGCTCCAAGCACCAGCTCATTTAGTGAAAAAATATTTCCATTTATCTTCCCAGAATATTATTCCTAAACATCCTATGTCCATTACTGCGATACTGATAAAGTCAAAAGAAGACACAAAACTAACAATGATCTACTAATGATTGAAATCGCACTTACCTGACTTTCTTAAAGACCAAGATGACATTGCCAAAAGCACATATAAGCAAACACTTTGATTATCAACTGAAAATTCAAGGTAAGTAACCAATTGGCCACCATGGTGAACTTTGCCCCTTTCCCCATCTCAGAGTTGGTATATTTAGTTAGGGGGGGTGTGAGGGGTGCAGCCCCCCACATAGAAGGGTGTGGGGGTGAAGTCCCCCCACATTGGTGGATTCAATTTGGTTTTTACTTTACTTTGTGATGCGGACAAGTGGTTACTTACCTGGAGTTTTCAGTCAGTGATCAGAGAGTTTTTCTTTAAATGAGATGTCAATAAACTTGTCTCGGTCTTAAGAAAGTCGGGTAAGTGGGATTTTGATCTTTAGAAATACACCTCAAAACATACCTCACAGAGAACTTAAATCTGAATTCAGACATGCAAAACTGTATCACACAGAGAAAGAGGAGGAGATCTTGCAAACTATGTAAAGGTTTATGGGTAGGTGAACAATTTCTTGCGGAATGTATAGCATAAAAGAAAGCAACATTTGTTAACAAAACAAAAGGCATTCCGAGATATATAACAAATGGACAACAAATGCAAAGTCCAAGCAGTTTGTATAGAATTCACTTGGAGGGAGCAGATCTGACCAGTTCAGGGACAATGAGCAGTTAGTACAGCTTAATTAAAGTATCCTCAGTGCACATTTTCAGATACAGACTGTTTATTCAAATGCCTCTTGGATTAAATTGGGGGGAGCATAACTATATAGGAGGCTTTATTTCTTCTCATGTTTTACAACCTCAGCAGAAGTGTAACAAAGCTGACAAAATGATTAGCCATTTAAGATGGACTGCCAATAAATTAGTGCTTGCTATGTTTTCAAATGTGTAAGAACAGCTGTCTGAAATGTTATAAAAAATTAAATAATGGAGTAATACAAGCATAACAATGTTTGTTAGGCATGTGATGAAAAGTACTTTCCAACAAGTGTGTAATAAATGAACAAGTTATACACACTGTGCATTCAGAAAAACAGAATGAGACAGCAAAATGGGGCACAAACTAAAAAAAATTAAGATAAGGTAATGTGAACATATTAGAGGTCATGGCCAGCTAAGGCTTGAAAACCGCAGGTTCAGAGAAGCTATTCTTGGGGTGACAAACAATATCCTGCTGTCAGCATAAAATAGCCACCTGAATATCACAGCATTGTCCAATTTTTATCTACCAGGCATAAAGAGCCTGCAGTTGCTCACTAACCATAAACACAGAGAAGCTCAGGTAGAAATAAGCCCACCTTGTCTGCTGATCTCATAAGTAGTCCCTTGGCCACAGAAACAAGGTGCATGATGCTACTGAAGACTGCATCAGTGGTTTTAATCAGATTCCATGTGCTTGTCCCCTTCTAGCCATATTCAGATTTATGGGCTGCAGATTACAGAATAATTAACTTTCAGGTGCTGGCCACCCTCTTTCACAGGAAGATTGCCAGAGATTGGCACTTCATACATTTAATGATGCATAGGATCTGTTTATATCAAGTGATAATGAAGTTAACCCCAAATTCATTGCCTCAGGACAAAACATCACAGGGAGCACTATTCACATTATGACAAGGCACTTCCAGATTACCTTCCTTGGGTATTTATTTATTTTTAAATCTTCTAGTATAGAATAGAGTAGTATGTTTTTATTTTATGTACATATTTGTTTTTCTTGAAATATGGGAACTGGTATCCAGTTTATAAATATCCCACTGTATTTATACATATAACAGCCCCCTTCCCCTTTTGCCACAAACATATTCTCTTCATTTTGTTTTCCTTTTTATTTTATAGGCAGATGGACTGGATTACATGTATCCTCTTTCAGCCATAACTTTTTTTTTTGCAATTCACTAAAAATACAAAATATAAAATACAGGTATGAATATAAATCTGTGCTTTGTTGAAATAAGTTAAGTTGGTAGAAATTAAGGGTTGGTGTGTGTGTGTGTGTGTGTGTGTGTGTGTGTGTGTGTGTGTGTGTGTGTGTGTGTGTGCGCGCGCACACAGATGTTTGCGGGTTAGAGTTAGAGTAAGGGAAACAGTTGTGTTCATATGTGTTTTTATATGTTTAGTGTCTGTGCTTGTCTTGTGTAGTGGCACAGTTGGGAAAAGGGTTTTTTGGAAGGGAAGATGGATGTGCTGGGGTTAGGGTTTGCACACATAAGTAAGGTGTTGTAGTGTGTCACTGTGTAATGTATAATGATTACTCTGCTCAATGTATTATGCTGTATGAAATTATATGTTTATGCATGTAACATGTGGAACTTTTCTTCTCGGGTTGCAATGAAAATGGATATTGTATGCTGGACATTCACAGTTAGCAGATGAAAATGCATAAATAAAAATGAATCAGAATGCTCAACAGTGAACACAAACCCATCAGAGTGATTTAAGTAGTAGCATAAATGACACAGGGGCAACTGGGCCGTAGGCTTACAAAACCAATGCTGCATATCTTCTGTTCTATTCTAGAAAGTGAGTGTGTGTGTGTGTGTGTGTGTGTGTGTGTGTGTGTGTGTGTACTGACAAATCTCAGGAAGTTCTGGCAGGAATGATTCAGACCTGTATGCATCAAATGAACTATAGTTATGGTTTCGTTAATTATAGAAAAGCATTACATTCCCTCTGCGGGGAGATATCCTAAACATGGTCATAAGAGTCACAATGTTAAAGAAAGCAACAAATGCTGTGCGTGTTTATACAAGAACAGCTGATTAGCAAGATGCTTGAAGATGAGGTTTGGGTGTGTGTGAATACAGATTCAGAGTCAGGTTCTCACAAGCCAAACTTGTACCTGGTATTCTGACAGTAGTAGTCCTAATCGTATTTATTTTCAGGGTTTTTATTTACAATATTTTTCATAGCATTGCCAATGATATTATGCTCTTTGTTCAAAGGTACGACTAAATGGCAAAACAGGACCATTATATAGTCTAGAAAAAAATGATACATCACTTAAAGTAGATAAATGCAGTGTTCTGCAAAACAGAGACAGAAATCCTCACAAAAGTAACAGCTTGCAGGAAAAGTCACTTAAATAGCAGAAGGAAAAGAAAACTTGGACATCTTCATCACTGACAAGCTCAACCATTGTAAGCAATCTAGAATGTCTGCTCCAAAAGCCAAATGATCCGTGAGCCTCCCTGTTTTCACTTTTGTAACTAATAACAGCTGTACCATCCTCTGGCTCTGTAACAATATCAGTGTTACTGCTAAAATAGAAACTTTCCTCCAAAACCTACAAAACTATAAATCTTAGTAATTACCATTATCCTTAAAGTATAACTCTACTGAGATAATGCAAAAGACATATATCCTCTCTGCATCATTCCAGGTGATAGTATTATTTAACAATTTATTGTCGCCTAAAATGACCAAGTAGAGGCTGCTATACTGACTCGACTTTCTTTTTCAGTCTGCCTTTCCTTTTATTCCTTATGTCCAAAGTGTAACATGGCTAATATATATATATATATATATATATATATATATATATATATATATATATATATATAGATAGATGTGTCTACTTTACATGGTCGACTCTTCAGAAAGTCGACTTTCATATGACCGAGACCATATGATCAACTTTTGAAAAACCGACCATGTAAAATAAACACATAACACACATCACCCCGTAACTTAAATATACCAACTCCAAGATCGCACTACAGTGCGGAAGAGGAAATTTTCCCATTCTGCACTGTACGGAGATAGCGGTTCCCCATGGTTGGCTTTTCAATAGTCGATCATATGGTTTCGGCCATATGAAAGTCGACTTTCTGAAAAGTCGACCATGTGAAGGGGGACACATATATATATATATATATATATATATATATATATATATATATATAGTGGCAGAAGGAAAAGAAAACTTGGACATCTTCATCATTAACAAGCTCAACCATTGTAAGCAATCTAGAATATCTGCTCCGAAAGCCAAGTGATCTGTGAGCCTCCCTGTTTTCACTTTTGTAACTAATAACAGCTGTACCACCCTGGCTCTGTAACAATATCAGTGTTACTGCTAAAATAGAAACTTTCCTCCAAACCTAAAAACTATAAATCTTAGTAATTACCATTATCCTTAAAGTACAACTATATATATATATATATATATATATATATATATATATTTTTTTTTTTACATACTTAAATATACTTTTAAATCCCGAAATACCAAAATCTCGAGTTTTGAGATGCAAAACTCAAAACATCAAGATTTTAGTATCTCTAAACTTAAAAGTGGACCAAAAAAAAATCCCTAAAATAATATGTTTGCAGTGGGGCAAGCCCCACCTGCACCCCCCACCCCCTATTTAAATATACCAACTCCAGGATTGCGCTATTGTGAAGAGAATGCTAAGTGCAACAGGAGCATTACCATTCTCTGCCCAGTAGTGCAATCTCAGAGTTGGTATATTTAAGTAGGGGGGGTGCAGTGGGGCTTGTCCCCCTGCAAACACATTATTTTAGTTTTGGGTTTTTTTTTTTGGTCACTTAAATTTCAAGATATATATATATACATACATACACACATGCATACTCACAAACCTAGGTAATAGTAATCTGCCAAAATGCCTTTCATGGCGCATTTGAACCTTTTTCAAGCCAAAGCTGGCCTGCTCTAGGGTTTGGTTGCTTGCACTATGCGTACATTTTAACTACTGATTGAAGCTCCAGCTGGATTAACACAGCTGGTTGAAGCTTCTGAATGTTTGAAAAAAAATAATAATAATAAACGTGATAGCACTTCACCTACTTATTCATCTATACTAACTGCACAGCCACAGAACTGGAGAGAGAAGAGAAATCACACACACAAAAAAAAAAAAAAGTAAATCACTGCTGCCACTTTAATAAAACAGTACCAAAAGTAATTTCTTATGGGTAAAAAAACTGACAGATTTCAGCTTTTCCAGCTGGGACCAATGAAATTCAGTTTTATTTACATCATTCTTGGCCATCTGCAGAAGACCGTTTTTATTGTGTTTTCAGTTGTAATCCTTAGTACCCACCTTCCTTACTTTCTGCAGTACCTTGCTATGGTGTGAGGTTACCTGTCATTGACCTCTCAGCTACAATGAGTCATCTGTGACTGGCAATTTGTTTTTTTAGACACCTGTCTTTGAAGGAGTCCCTCAGCTGTCTATTATCCATTTTGGACTAAAGATCTGTTTATGTTATGTACGCTGAAAACTTCATGCACAGTACAATGCCTCAACGTTGTTTTTCTGACTGATATCTGACTCTCTATTGAGCAAGAATTTTTCAGACTACATGACAAAAAGCAAGAAAGAGCCACTTGTTTGTTTGAAAAACTCAATAAAAAGATTTTTAAAACACAAAAAGTGGTGGAATGTTGCTAGCTATCTCTCTATGCTTATGATGAGAAACAGATGCAATGCAATTTGATTAATGTGTTCCTGGTGCTTAGATGAAGAAATGATTCTCAGATAAGGTTAAGGAGATGGAAAGGTGAAGATTTCTTTTAAATGGTCTGACAATACTAAGTCTCGGAAGATAACCACAGTAACAGGGAGTCTATCAGCAAAATGACAGTGTAAACCTAAGGCAATGTAACAATTGACAGTAGTCACGATAAGTACCATAAAGTTAAAATTGGCTCATTAAAAGGCAATTTTTGTGTGTGTGTGTGTGTGCGCACGCACGTGTCCTTAAATTTTCTATATACTGAGATATCAGAAAGTTTAAAGTAAGGAAGTGTTTTTTTTAAGCTTAATCCTAAATATTTGTTCATAGTACAGATCGGTGAACCCCACCATTATATATTTCGAGTTATAGGAACATAAGGGCAAGTGGGGCTTTTCTCTACAAAAGTATGAGTTTTAAAATGTTGCATTTTTTCCACAATTTCAGTTTGCAACATTTAAGTTTTAAAATGCTTGATGAGAGTGCACTCATCGTACCTCCCTATACCAACATTTAACTTAATGTTGTCAGGAGAGTTTACCGATAGCTTAGCTGACATTTTTTTTTATATTCAAGCACTGAATTGTGCTTGACCCCATTAGAATTTGATAAGATGAGTCTAAATATGACATGTTACTGCTTACCTTTTTGGTCATATGGTATGGCAACTGCATTGTGTTTTGTTATACAGATAAAATGGCAGGAATGCCCTGATAGAGGTGCCCCACATTTACATGGTACAAGGTTCCACGAGAAAGATAATTACTTTATGACCCTTGTGTTCTACTGAAATGAGGTGGAAGCCAAAATAGTACTACTGCATTGTTTAATTAAAATTATAAAACTAGGAATTAGCAACTTACAATAATATACTGACTATACTAATGAACAGATCAAGATATAGCAAAGCAAGACAAAAACTTTGTTTTAATGCATGTTGTTTTGTCATCCTAGTGATAAATTGAGGATGTTGTTTTTATCATCATGCTGACCCTAAAAGGTACAAATATGATGGAGTTTATTGATAAGTGATTGCACAATAGGGTTTTAATACACTGTAATGCCTTAGGACGATGTATACCATATGACTCTAGTAATTCATGTAATAAAAACATCATGCTCTAAACAGGAGTTCATACATACTTGTAGTGAGGTATTCTGGTGTATGTCTTGTAGGAAATGTACCACCTTGTCATGTGATTTTAATCACTCAGCTATAACTCATGACATCAACACATGATGTGTACATAAATCTTCCCTAAGTCATAGCCTGTCTTACTTCATCACTTTGATAGATTGTCTTTTGATTTATTTTTTTTTATATTTCACAAATATTTCATCACTTAACTCATAACAAAGACTTCATAGTAAAGAAAACGAGAACTTTTCCTCAGTTATCTTTTCAGTTTTCAGCATTGGCACAATTCTCTGCATCAGCATATCTCAGATAATGCAATGGTAGGAAGAAGAGCCATTGCCATCCTACTAACAAATATAATTACTGTGACACTAGCGTTTGCAGTCTTTAGTGTTATTCTCGTCATGCCTTGACAGATGCAAATGCACAAGTAAAAATGAGTAGTAATGCTCTGCTGGGAACACAGACCCGCCAGACTGAGGTAGTAGTGAAAACCGACTCCGAGGCAACTGAATAGAAGGCTTACAGAAACAATGCTGAATACTTTGTGTTCTGTCCCAGGCAGTGCGTGTATCAAAACTGACAATGAGGATTGTCTGAAATCATTGTCACTTTATTCTGTTTCATAAGGACTACTCAGAGGTGATCTCTGCCTTGCATACAAGGCAATCTCTAGCTCTGCTTTATTGGAAATGCTGCATATCTGCAAGTCGAATGGCACATGGCTTACTCACTCTAAAGACCTTAACCTGGTGCATGACATTAATAGAACCTGCTGAAAAGATTAGTCTCCGAGAGGTTACCACACCTTTGGAACAGACTCGCACTTCATGTCAAACAGAGCACCTCATTGGCATTTTTAAACACAATCTGGATGATTAGATGGGTAACCGTATAGTCACCCCAGGGGTTCCACCTGTGTCCCTCTGGGACAGGGGCAATAGGTGCTGGTCATGGAAAATAAGGGTAGAAATTGGCTAGGCTTATAATGGCCCTAAGGGCATTAGCCAAGTAACTTCCTATGATCCTATGACAAACCTCAGGATGTTCTGGCAGGAATGTTTCCAGACCTATATGCATCAAATGACATGTAGACATGGCTTCATTAATTTTAGAAAAGCATTTTGTTTCTGTCTGCATGGAGGTTTCCTAAACATGGCCACAGCAGTAAAGACAGCAACAAATGCTGTATGTTTTTATACTATAAGAACTAATTAGTAAGATGTATAAAGAAATTTTGTGTGTGTGTGTGTTTATGTGTGCGCAGGTGCACAGGTTCA
Source organism: Protopterus annectens (assembly GCF_019279795.1). NCBI lineage: Eukaryota > Metazoa > Chordata > Ceratodontiformes > Protopteridae > Protopterus > Protopterus annectens. The sequence continues at coordinate 321,832,967 of NC_056749.1, forward strand.
CGGGGAAAGCTCTTACAAGCCAAACGTCACCAGTATTCTGACAGAAGCATTCATAATTCTGTTCATTTTCAGTGCTTTTAATGTACAGCATTTCTGATAGCATTCTCTATGGTATTATGCTGCTTTGAAATGATATTAAAATGAGCATCACTGGCCAAGGTTATGACTAAGCAGCAAAACAGGACCTTTACATAGCCTAGAAAAAAATGTAGAACACTTAAAGTACTCAAATACAGTGTTCTGCACAACAGAGCCAGTAATCCCCACAAAACTTGACATCTTGTAGGACATACTCTCTTGAGTGGCAGAAGGAAAAGAAAACTTGGAAATCCTTTTCAATGACAAACTTAGCCATTGTAAGCAGTTTAGAATGTATGCTTCAAAAGCCAAGTGACCCCTGAGCCTCACTTTTATTATTAATAACAGCTCTACCACCCTTCCTCTAACAATCTTAGTGTTACTCCTAAAACAGAAACTTTACTTTCAAAGTCTACAAAACTACAGTCTTAGTAATTATTAATTGCCATTATACTTAAGGTAACCTCCACTGACATGATCCTAAAAATATGTATCCTCTCTGCATTGTTCCAGGAGACAGTATTATTTAACAGTTTGTTGTACCCTAAGTTGTCCAAGTAGAGTATGCCTTTTTCAATCTGCCCTTTCTTTTGTAATACTCCTTGTGTCCCCAAAATATAACATGGCCTAGATGTCAAACTTTCAATTTCTCTGCATTTACTCACAAAGATTGAACTATGAATCTGCAGACCATGTCAGACACACACACACACTCACACACACAGTTAATTTGCAATTTTTTTGTTAATGTTAAGTTGCTAAAATGCCTTTTGTGGCATATTTAAGTCTTCAAATCAAAGTAGACCAGTTCTAGACTTTTGTTGCTTGCACAATATGCCTGTTTTAACTACTGATTGATGTTACAACTGGATTAACACAGCTAGTTGAACCTCCACACTGATCGAAAAAAAAAAAATGTTTTCTGTTGGTTTGCAAGCCTCCGTAAACCTTGCCCCTTTATGTATCCATACCAACTCCATCAGCACAGAACTGGGAAGAAAAGAGAAATCTCAAAAAGTAAAATAAATAAATGAAAAGTGAATCTTTGCTGGCACTGTAATATATGTCAGAAGTGATTATTCAATAAAGGTGTTTAAAAAAAAAACTTCTTATGAAAAAATGACAACTTTTGGCTTGTCCAGTCACACTTGACCAACTACGGAAGAGCTGTTTTTGTTATGCTTCCATTTGTAATTTTTAATACCGTCCTTCATTTTCTGTGGTATATTGTAAAGGTGTAACATTACCTCTTGTTGACATGCTGAATCTCTCGGACTGGCTAATATTTCTTCAGACACCAGTCTTTGTTGGAGTCTCATCTGTCCATTACCATTTTTGGACTAAAGACCCATTTATGTCATGTATGCTGAAAATTTCATGCAAGGTACAGTGCCCCACCATTTTTTTGACAGTGGACTCTATGTTGTGTAGGAATTTTTTCAGACTACCTGACATTTAGACCAACAACAGCACAGACTGTGGCCGAAGGTAGAGTTATCTCAATCTACATTAGCAACAAACATGCAATTGGTTAAATAGGACGATACCATGGAGCTCATCCACATGAAAGTCACGACAGGTAAGGTCACTCACCATATCATGGCTGGCTACTGGTCACCATCTATACCCTTAGTATCTCGTAACTCTTATCTAATCCCACTAGAGTCTGTCACCATTCAACCAAACACTCTATTCATGGGAGACTTTACCCCTCTATAGTCTGGGAAACTTACACTGCCTCAAACTCATAGGTACAATGCTTCCTGGACTTGATTAACACAAACAAACTGGAACATATATTGCATTCTCCTACTACAGTATCAAACATACTGGATCTGGTACTCACCAACATGGGACAATGTTGTATCCTAGTATCCATTAGTGAGGATGGATCACAAAGTTGCCTCCTTTGAAGTAAAAATCAACCTGTAAAACCTAGCTAAACCAGTAACAGTTAGGAAATATTCTAAGGCAAGCTACATCCTATTAAGTGACAGTTTGTCAAAATTCAAGGCTCTACCTAACTCCACTACCATAGCTACCTATGTAGAATTATCCACAGAGTCCCTATACAAACGTGAATGGCTATACAGAGGTTGCCATATCTACCAGAAGTAAACCCAAAATAAACACTAAAAACAAATCCCACTGGCAGAATCCTCATTTAAACAGGGTCTATAACAAAAGAAAAAGAAAAACTCCCAGTCAAATTCAGGAAGCAGTGTGGTGAACTGGTGGAGAAATGTAACGTCGTCACCAATCAGGATAATATAACAAATCTACTGGCTGATAAATTCAGCTCAAACTTCACCCCCAGCTCCCCCAGGTGAAATCCTCTTCAACATACTTCCTCCAGCTATTAGCAGGGACCTCATGCTGGCAGCACTGGCTAAAGCCAAGACCACCACCTCTGTGGGTCCAAAAACATCCCTGGTTGCCTCCTGAACAGTCTAAAGCACAACCTATCAGGACTACTTGAGGCACTCTTCAACTACAGCCTCAATACAGGCTATGTTCCAAGTGAATGGAGGACCCCAACAGTCATACTCCTCCATAGCAGCAGACCATCAACCAGCCCAGGGAACTACAGACCCACCAGTCTGACGAGCCTAACATGCAAATCCATGGAACAAATTATCATGTAAATAATACACAAGGACATTGGCAACTAAAACACACTGGAGCAGTCCTAATTTGGCTTTTGTTAAAGGAAGGTCATGCCTAATTAATCCAGTAGACTTCTTTGAGAGGATCAGCAAAGCAATGGATGAGGGTAAAACAGTGCACACTGTGTATCTTGACCAGACCAAGGCATTCAATACAATACCCCACTCAGGCATTTTTCACAAGTTCTTTGGTTTAGGCATAAATCCCTGCATAACTCACTGGATTGCTGGCAGACTCTCAGACAGGACCCAAGAAGTCAGAATCAGTGAGACTACCTCTACAAAGAGACATATCACCAGTAGACTACCCTAGGGCTCAATGCTTGGCCCGCTCCTGATTGTAATCTACTTCTCGAAAGTCAAGGCAAATATTCAAGGCCTCTGGTTAAGCAAGTTTTTTAGATGGCTGTAAACTGGGAGCTATTATATAGTTTCCCAAGACACCGACATCTTGCAAGAGGATTTAACAAAGAAAAATGACTGCTGCCAAAGCCATGGCCTAAACTCAATGCCAAAAAATGTGTTAAAATGTCCTTTGGGAAACTGTCAACCCAAGTTAATTACTCCATTGATAAAACACACCTAAGAATCAAACCAGTAGCAAGGGATCTGGAAACATTTGTAGACAGCAATCTCACCTTTGGCCAACACCTAACTAAGATAGTAAGAAAATCATTCTATGTCACCCAACTAATAGCTAAGGGTATGTCTTCCAGGTAAAAGGATGTTATAACAACACTGTACTTGGCCCTTATCAGACCCATCATTGGTTGCAATGCACCCCTTTAGCATGTACCTAACCAGACACTTGCAAAACCTGGAATGCCCACAAATGTTTCTCACCAGGAGAATTCAAGGTATGAATACACTGTCTTACACCGATTGTCAAAAAGTTCTGGCTATATTCAGTCTCCTACAGGCTGCTGAGAGGGGACTTTTGCCTGGTTTAAAGCATTTCCTCAGATCCAGTCTTGAGGGGTCTGTTACACATGCTCAAAATAAACAGCAACTGAAACACTACATCTGAACTTCACTTGTGACAAACAGAACATGCTGGAGAGACAGATATGTGTTCCAAAGGATCTCCATACAATGGAATAGGTTTCTCATCCATGTAAAACAGAGTTCAGCCCTGACCCTATCCAAATGAAACCTTGACAATTGGAGAGGAAATTGTAAATCTACCCCCGGTCTAGCTCCCATATCCCTTAGGGACAGAGGCCATCTGTAAGAAAAGTATTATCCTAACACCTCCATCCATCCATCCACAACCCCTTTTCCCATTACCGCACATGGTGTCAAGGAGTTACTTCAACAGTAAAAATCATCTGGACCCAAGGTTCACACTTCTGGCTAGATAGCCCTACCCCCACAAATCCCTTAGTTTCCTCCCCTACTAACTTGCCACCCCCTCCCTGTATAGACTCCAATGATACCTGGAATACAAATGGGTATAGATTGTGTGGCTAGGCTTGTAATGCCCCTAGTGGTCATTAGCCTAGTAACATCCTACGAAGCTAAGTGGATCTTTCTTACTTATTTGTTTGAAAAACTCAATAAAAATATATTTAAAACACACACACACAAAAGTGGAGGAATTTAATTGTCTATCTCTTTCTTGATATGATGAGAAACAGATGACTCAAGAGTCAATTAATGCATTTCTGCTGTTTAACTGATAAAACTATTATTACAGAAGAAAGAACTGTGATATAAGGTGGGGAAGATGGAAACGTGCAGATGTCTTTTAAATGACCTAGCAACACTAAGTCTCAGAAAGTGGCCACAGTAATAGAGAAATTAACAGCAAAATGATGGTATAAATCTAATGGCAATGTGGCTGCATTTTGTTGCATATGTGTGTCCTTATATTTTTCTAGCAAGATACCAGAAAATTTGAAGTAAGGAAGTTTGTTTTATTTTGTTTAAACTTAAATAAAAAAATTACTGAACCGCAGAGTTCTATATTTGAAGTTACTGGGGCATACGGGCACAGTGGGGCTTTTTCTCTACAACAACACTAGTTATAATGTTTTGCTTTTTCCCCATATTTTCAATTTGCAAACTTTTAAGTTTTAAAATACTTGATGTGATGAAGGTTTATTGATAGCTGATATTGGTTAGCTAATGCATCATTTCTTATTTATAATCAAGCACTGAATTGCACTTAGACCTTATTTGAGTTTCATTAGATGAGTCTAATTATGACATGTTCAAACTTACCTTTGTTGTCATTAGGTACTGCAATTCCATTGTGTTTTGCTGTAGAGTTGGTTCATAGATAGGAACTAGGCCCGAGGACCTACGTAAGCCGAGCCAACAAGGTTCTCTGGCTTACGCCACCCAAGAAAGTTATTTTCCTGTGCCACTGTCGAGCAGAGACACAGATGTGATCCCCGGGGTGTATTTCCTATTTCCCATCCACTCATCAAGATTTTTCTTGAGTGCTAATGAAGAGCTTTGCTTGACCTAGATGAGTAGCCTGTTCCAGAGTAGGGGAAGTCTCTAGGACAAGAATCTATCCCTCCAGCATGTCCTGTTTATTGTGGTGACAAGGTTTAGGTCCCTAGATGGTGTAGCTCAGAGGGATTGGGATTTCTTTAGGTGTAGTATGTCCAACAGCTCTGGGTTTGACATAGTTTTATATGTTAGGCAGACATCACCTCGGAGTAGGGGATATGCTACGGAGTAAAGCTGGAGTTTTTTGAGACCATTTGTTTAAGGCCAGTAATCTTCTTTGTGAGGTACTTCTGTGGCCTTTCCAGCTGCTGCAGATGTCTTGTGAGGTACATTCCAAAAGGGGCGTTGTACTCTATAATGGGTCTAATGAGTGCTGAGTAGAGGGGAACAATGACCTCTTTTTTTCCTGGATGAGAACCCTTTTATGATGAAGTGTGCCACGCAGAAGGACTTCCTGACTACTGTGGCGATGTGACTATCAAAGGAGAGACTACTGTACACCTGGGTCCCAAGGTCTCTTATCACACATTCAGTGTTAAGTAGATTGCTGCCTATGTGGTAGTTCGTGGGTACAGAGTTTTTACCAGACGGGATGACACTGCATTTTTTGGCATTGAGCTTGAGGCCATGGCTCTGACACCAGGCATCTGTCTCAGCCAGGCCCTTCTGTAGGATGTCCACATCATTTGGGGACTTGACTATGGCTCCTTGTTTGCAGTCATCTGCAAACTTAGTTAGCCAGAGGCCTTCTGTGTTAGCCTGTACTTCAGAAAAGTAGATACCAAACAGGAAAGGTCCCAGGACTGAACCCTGTGGTACTCCACTTGTCACTCGTTTGAGGTCAGATTTAGAGTCTGCAACTTTTACACTGTGGGTTCCGTCAGTGAGCCAGTTGGCAACCCAGTTTGTGATGTAGGGATTTATACCTAGTTTATTGAGTTTAGCTATAATTCCAGAATGGGGATGGTGTCGAAAGCCTTGGCAAGGTCAAGATAGCTTGTGTGAACCACCTTACCCTCATCAACGGCTTTGGTGACTGCCTCAAAGAAGTCGATCAGGTTCAGGAGGCATGATCTGCCTTTCACAAACCCGAACTGGGTGGGAACCAATGTTTGGAGGTTACCAATGTCTTTGTTTATAGGTTCCATGATGATACATTCCATGGCCTTGCAGACCAGGCTTGTCAGGCTAATAGGGCAATAGTTCCCGGGATCAGTGGTGGCTCCCCCTTTGTGGAGTGGGATAACTGTTACTGTGCACCATTCAGTGGGCACAAAGCCTGATGCAAGGCTATTTTTGAACATGGTGCTTAGGTGGGGAGCAGCCTGGAATGTTGTCCGGTCCCATGGATGCTGTGTTTGTGGCTTTAGACAGTGCAGCTTTTACCTGCGTAGTTGTGATTACAGGGACTCTGCATTCTTCCTGTATAGATATGGGCCCTTTAGGGGGTGAGGGGGAGTAAAGTTAGCACTGAGACTATCTGCCAGGATGTTGGTAATATCAGTTGGTTCAGTAATTTTTGTTCCGTTGTGCTGTAACTCAGAGCAGATCTGGGTGTTGCCATCGAGATTCTTGACATAGCTATAGAATGCTTTGTGGTTGCCCTTAGAATTAGTGGTGATTTTGTTTTCATAGCTAGCTTTGGAGGATCTTATAAGGGATCTCAGCTTCTTACTGAGGCTGACCAGGTAGCTCCTCCACTCATGGGATTTTACCCTCTTTTGCAACAGTTTCTTCCTTCTGTTGTATAGTTTGTTTATGGCAGGGGACCACCAGATTGGCTTCCTTTTTTGGAGGGTAGCGTCTTGGTTCTGTTTGGGATAGCACAATCCATGCACTCGTGTAAGTGCTTATAGAGTGCATTTGTGTAAGATTCAGCAGTTGTAACTGTATTGTCCATTTGCATGGGTGTCAAGAAGTTCACCACTGCTGTCTTAAGAAGCATGAAGTTGGCTTTGGAGAAATCAGGTCATTCACACCAACATGGACAATGACAGAGTCATATTTGTACTTGTTGTGGAGTGACCTGAGTACGTGGGTTATGTGGTGGATCCTGGCACCCAGCAGGCAGCTGACAGTAACCTTCTCCTTGTTTAGCCTGGTGAGTGGGACATCACTGTGCCTGACTATAGAGTCATCTATGACTAGTGTGTTGGGTATGTTGTTTTGCCTTATTGGCTGTGGTTAAATGGCACACTGAGTCTGTGGGCTATGTGTCATTTGAGTTGTGTTGGCGGATGGAGGTTGCTTGCGTTTCAGCTTTAGAGGTCTGTGTTGCTTAGACAGATTATTACCGACAGCCTCTGTGAATGTTTTTGTGTTACTATGTGTGGATTTTGGTGGTGTAGATTTAGTGAGACTGTGTGATGAGTGTGGTTTGGTGCAAATGTTTACCTTCTCCTTTTGACTGTCAAGTTCAGTCTTGGTTGGAGAGAGCTTTACCTCCAGTTTGGCTAGGTAAATGCATCTCTCACAGGTTGAAGTGTTGGGTGGTAGGAGGACAGGGTTGTCTGTGTACATGAGGCAATTTCTACATTGCTTCAAGATTCCCAGATTCATCAGATAGGAGAGAACACTGGGAGCTGACCCTTGAATATGCCTGAATAAAAAACTATTTTCCTCTAGATAAGTGAGGAAAGTGAGTACAAACGCTGTTTTTCTCTAAGCAAGTGAGAAAAGTAAGTGCAAAAACTGTTTTCCTCTAGGTAATGAGGAAGGATGAGTGCTATAGTAATTAGTAGCTTATTTAGTGCTTACAAGTTCTGAACAAGTGCTGAACACGAATAATTAAATTTAATTGCTAAAACTAAGAATCTGTATCTGCACTAGATGAGTTACAGAACAGAAACAAGTGCAAATGCAGGCTTTCAAATCAGAAAGTTGAGAGAGATGGAAAATATTGTCCAAACGGCCAATAACTACAATTTCTGGCCCAGAACCACTCCTTATGTGGTAGACAGGTTACCTAGTGCTTACCACTCCATCTGATAAGCTAGAAGGCTTCCCTCCAACACAGAAAGGCTTGGGGGGCTCAGAAGCTTACATACAGTCCTAGATACAGCAAATCTGTATCTGGACTACACTAGTTACAGGAAAGATAGGAAACAGGCTTACACTATTTTTTTTTTACAGAAACATAGCTGAAACAGCAGTAAAAACAATTCACATGCAGTGCAAGCTAGCACACTTGAGTATGTAGCAATATTAGTCCAAACACAGTTTAAAAAATGCAATTAAATTAAAAAGGACTAAAAGCAAGTGCAGAAGGAGTTTATTAGGTAGAATGTGGTAAAGAGATGGGACTGGGGGATTATCCCAGATCAAATCTACAGTAGGGCGGGCAACTGCAAAAAGCCACCGAATTTAAACTACGAGCCAGAAATAGGGAGGGAGGGTGGGTGGGACAAAACTCTTTCAGCAGAGATCTGAAAAACTATAAGCAACAATTAACAGTCCAAACTCTAAAACCAAAAAAAAAAAAATACTTAGCTCTGTATATTTCCAGATAGATTGAAAAGCAGTCTCTCAGAACACAGGTTCCAGCAATGAAATGTAGGCTGTTACTCTATGGTATGGCAGGAATGCCCTGAAGGAGATGTACTGCATTCATGCAGCAAAAAGGTTCAAGTGAAAGTTACAAGATTACTGAATTTTCCTTGTGTTCTGCAGAGATATGATGGAGGCCAAAATATCACTACTGTATTATTTAATTAAAAGTAAGCAATAGCAATATTAGCAACTTACCATAATGTAGTGACTATATTAATGAATAAATCAAGATATGACAAAGTAAGGCATTTTGTTTTCAGTTTCTGCCTCATATGACTATTTGATATAGAAGACAATATATTAGAATACTTATCCTCGCAAGGACAACAGACTTTTAAGCAGCATCACAATGAATTATAATAATTACGTTTCCAAATCTTAGTGCACATAAACCACAACAATCCATATTCTTCAGGGCTCGCATGGATCATCAAGTACAGAAATATTATGATGCATACTAATTTTGAAAAAAAAAACAATGTAAATTCCATACTAATTGAGTAAGGTTTTCATTAGTAACCTCAACTACTGAGTTTTTTTTTTAATTCAACCCATGAAGTCAGTAGCAACAATTTGTTGGATACCACCACATTCTGTTTGCAAAGAAATATATGTTAATGTGTGTTCTTTTATCATTAGGTTGTTGTACAGATGATTTGAGATTCTTTTTTTACCATCATATTGACCTTGCAAAGAATAAACATGATGGAGTTTATTGATAGATGACTGCATAATAGGATTTTAAAATCCTGTAATGGCTTAGGGCAGTGCATATCATATGACTATAGTAATTCATGTAATAAAGACATTATGTTCAAAACACAAGCCCATGTACACTTGTAGTAAGGTATTCTGGGGTATGTAGTATAGGAATTTTAACTCCTTGTCATGTGATTTTAGTCACTCAGCTGTAACTCACACCACCACCACATGATAAGTACATAAATCTTCCATAAGTTACAACCTTTCTCACTTCATTACTTCTAGAAATATTCTTTTGGATTTATTTTTGCATTATTGTGCAAATATTTCATCAATTAAATCACAACAAAGACCGGATGGTAAAGAAAACAAAAACTTTTTGTGGTATATTTGAACTTTTCAGCAATAGCGGAATTCTCTGCATAACTGTATCTGTCATTATTATTATTATTATTATTATTATTATTATTATTATTATTAAAAAAACATCTCAGTAATACAAATAATTAATGTGATGATGGTGTTTGCAGTCTTCCATATTATTTTTTCATGCCCTGGCAGCTGAAATTTCAAGTCTCATTTCTCAAATGCTGCATTCTATGGAAAAGTCTAAGAGCATCTTTTAAGTCGACAAATAAATACCTAACTTGATATTCTTGGGAAAACTTTCACATCATATTTTAATTCTGAAAATGAGATATCTGTTTTCCCAAGCAAATTAACTTATAATTTAAACAATTTTCAACAAAAAAGGTCTGATTTATGTGCAAGTCCTCTAACAACACCCAAACACAGATCAATGAAAACAATTTTCATCAAATATTGGTCCGTTTTCATAAACCTTGTGTGCATATACATAGGGGTTTGTACAACAAAGAATAGCAGCAATGTCCCTCATGATTCATAAAAGTACTTGTGCAATGAAGTAAGACACTGAGCAGTCTTCCTCCATTACATAAGCACAGTGCCACAAGAACTGTTGTCTATACAAATGAACTCCACCCCAGTCATACACAGCTGACAAAGCATATGACACTATTGTATACACTGGGTTGGGAATCCAGTTGTGGAAAGAGCAATCTCCTCTCCTTCTAGTATGTCATTCAGCAGGCATTGCAACATAATACAGATGACCCCCCCCCAAAGACATATCAAGCATAGGAGTGACATCTCTACCAGTAAGAGAATCCCCATACTGCAGACAAATGTTTTATCGCACTGTGACATTCTTTTGCTGGGCCAGTATCAAGGAGCCTCAATCCTCACCCCAGACACCAGTGAGGGACATTCACTTGGAGCAAAAATAGATACACACAGTATTTTCAGATGCAGCTGTCTGTACCAAGCATAATTTCCCTTAAGAGCAGACAGGGAACACACACAGTCCTGGGGCTGGGTTTCCCTCTATCTCTCCAGGCCCCAAATAAGCCTCCCCACTGACACAGCTGTAGTGTTCCAAGTCAAGTCCTCCCCTACCCTTTCTGTGAAACCAGTGTTCTGTGTCCTCACTCCAAGTAGCTGACACACAGATTCTGAGATTTGATTTTCACACACACACACACACACACACACACAGGGAAAAAAACTTACCAGCTATGTCCTCTGTGCCCAGACTATAAGGTAGATACTGCCACCAAAACACTCTAAAGCCAGCTACTCTAAGGCTCTTACAAGGGTACCCATTTATACTGAGTAAAATTAATACTAATACAAATGGTAGCATTTGACAAATGCAGCAAGGCTTTCAGGAGCGGCCACAGTGTCACCAAATAAGTATAAGTAAGGTTTTAAAAAATACTAGCTACAATGGAAAGTTTAAATATATTTAATAAAACTAATAAATATTTATTTATGATAAACACCAGAGTATTAATCACAGGAAACATAAAAAATAACACCGGTGGAAAGATTCACACCGATACAGAAAAAAACAATACTTAACTAATGTCACTATGTTTTCTTGACTGATGTAAAGAATTACTGTTCCCTAGTTTACTTACTAGATCAAGGCAAAATGATGTGGGTGAGCGATCCTTTGTCAGGTTTCAAAAACGGACTGCCCTGAGACGTCTGTCTTATCTAGTATTAAAACACCATGTCAATGCTGGATTACAGAATGACATCACATAAATCTGCTCACCTGACTTCTGTTTCCCACACTACCCCCTTTACTAGAACTTGAACCAAAATCTAGAACATATGTGTCATAATAGGTTCATAAATGTGTACTAGGCTAATGCCCCTGGAGCCTTAACAAGCCTAGCCCATAGGATTACCCAGGCATTGTGCCACCTGACCTTAGTTCCCACTGCCTCTGTTGGGTAAAGCCACTGGAGTGATCCCTGGGGTGAATTTTCTATTTCCCATCCACTCATCAAGATTTCTCTTGAAGAGGGCCAGTGAAGTGCTCTGCTTTAATTGTATGTGAAGTCTATTCCATAGCATGGGAAGTCTCTGGGTTATAAACCTGTCCCTCCTGCATGTTCTGTTGATTGTGGTAATGAGGTTGAGTTCTCTGGAGTGTGTGGTGAGGAGGGATTTGAATTTCTTTAGATGTAGCATTTCTAACAGAGCTGGGTCAGACATGGCTTTGTAAGTCAAGCAGAGATCGCCTCTAAGTAGACGGTATGAGACATACAATAGTTGGAGTTTTTTGAGTCTGTCCATATAGGACAAATGTTTAAGGCCTAGGATCCTCTTTGTGAGGTACTTTTGCAGCCTCTCCAGTTGTTGCAGGTGTTTAGTGAGGTACATGCCAAATGGGGCATTGTACTCAATGAATTGGCCTAATGAGGGAAGAGTAGAGGGAGAGAATGACCTCTTTTTTTTTCTTGAATGCAAAACCGTTAGTAATGAGATGTGCCACGTAGAAGAACTTTCTGACCACAGTGCCAATGTGGTGGTCAAAGGAGAGGTGGCTGTCAACCTGTGTTCCCAGATCTCTTATAAATTCTTCTGTGTTCAGTGGACTACCATCGATGTGGTAATTCATGGGAACCAGGTTTTTCCCAAAGGGGATGACAACACAATTTTGGCATTGAGCTTAAGGCCATGGTTCTGATACCAATCATTGGTCTCAGTGAGGCCTTTCTGTAGGATGTCAACATCACTTGGGGAGTTAATAATAGCTCCCAACTTGTGATTGTCTGCAAACTTTGTCAGCCAGAGTCCCTTGTGTTGGCCTGGACTTCAGAGAAGTAGATACCAAACAGGAGAGGACCCAGGACCGAACATTGTGGGACTCCACTCGTGACTGGTCGGCAATCTGACTTGGAATCAGCTACTTTCACACTGTAGGCTCTACCTGTGAGCCAGTTTGCAACCCACCGAGTGATATATGGGTTGATGCCTAGCTTAGTGAGTTTTTCTATGATTCCTGAGTGGGGAATGGTATCAAAGGCCTTGGCCAGATCAAGATAGGCTATATGAAACATCTTGTCTTCACCCAAAGCTCTGGTGACTGATTCAAAGTTGTTGAACAAGTTGAGCAGGAATGATCTACCCTTCACAAAACCAAACTGTGTGGGATCCAGAGTTTGGTGATTCCCTATATCCTTGTTTATAAGGTCCATGATGATGCGTTCCATAGCTTTGCCTATCAGACTCATCAGGCTAATGGGGCAATAGTTCCCAGGGTCTTTAGTCACTCCTCCTTTGTGGAGAGGGTTGATTGTAGCAGTGCACCATTCTTTAGGGACAAAGCCTGAGGTGAGGCTATGACACACACACGTAGAGCTTTGCTAAGATGTGTTACAGTATCTGGAAGATAGAAAAGCATTTCAAAACCAAACACCCTTCCAGGGTAGCAATTAATTCACCCATAAGGACAATACAGTAGGAATCCTAGTCCTGGTTTTCACAGACATTTTGTATCTGGTTGCAATCAGAACTGTAAGATATAATCTTTATGGCCTGAAGCAGGTAATTTAATTTCAGACTATGTTTCAAAGTTAGCTGGACTGGTATTAACCTCTTTTTTCCAATATCCTCTGTTACGATATATTCATTTCAACAGTTACAATACAGTTTGACATACAGGTTTATTTCTTTTCTCCCCAGCAGGACCCACTGTTGGTAGATTTTAAACACAAGCAGCTTTACAAATACATTTTCAATAGAAGCACCTATACAAATCAGTTTGATATACTAATTACATATACTTTTTTTCAAAACTCCAGCCAGCTATGTTGGCATATGTTCACATACACTGCTCTACTTCTCTTAGCATAGCTTTCAATACCACACAGCATCACACACACACACACACACACACACTACCTTGTCCCACTTCCACAATGTAATGTTACTAGGCTCCAGCCAATAGAAGCTTGCACAATATCAGATATCCTCATTATCATATTATAATAATGATCCAAGCACTACGGATTTGCATAATGACTGATAAATGCCAATTGCTTTTGCTGTCCACTTGGTATTTCAGTGCAAAAAAAGAAGCCTCCGCAGATTATTACTGGTACATTTATCCCCAAATGTAGAAAAAAAATAAAAATGCTCCTTAATTTTTAAATTAATGCTAATGGTGCATCTACTCTCTATAGAATTCCACCCCCCCCCCAAACACTGCTCTTGCTAGTTAATTGATACCCTCATTCACATTCAGGATACTCTTTATCCAGTCACCAGAGGGAGACTCAGAGTTCAGATACACCCCTGGATATCAAATCATATCAAATTATGGCTGGGAAGCCAAGAAACAATGTTTGTGTAATATACAACTCCATCAAAATTTCTTAATCCTAAGGGGAATCTACAAGAGTTGCCACAAATACTGCAAAACCCTTTTATCTTAGACAGAAGTATATTGCTTACTATACCAAACCAAAGCTCTTATGAAAAGTGGTGAAGTGTTTTTGAGGTATCATTGCTGACTCCTCAGCATCTAATAACGATGATGCTCTTCCACATAACAACCAAACCCCTATTGTAGAATACCAGCATTGTCTACTATCTATTTTTTAGCACCTTACTGGTGGTTGTTAGACTCTCCCTCTATGCTCTCAATCACCAGAGACCTCCTTTCCACCATAGCATTACCCCTAACATTATTCTCTGCCACCTGGGTCATAACAGAAAATGGTTAACAGATCAGCCTCCCTACCTGGTGAACAAGTAAAATAGTAAATAAGGAAATTAATAATTCATGCTGGAGGCACACAGACTGATTAGTGAGGATGGCTGCTGTACATTGCAGAAATGGCTTATGAAGTAGCTACTATAGCTAATCAATGAGGCATGCAACATAGTAACCATCTGTCTTATCACTAGTGGTGTGTAGTGCTGTCAGTTTACAAAGCACTACCTGTCATTCTCAAAAATAGAAGTGTGTCATATGCATGAAAGTAATAGGAGCTTTTTTGTATGATTCAAGATCTCAGAAATGACACTGTGCTGCTGTAGTTCATGTCTATGAACTAAGGTAGTCCCCAGAGGTGTATCAAACAAGGACTGTATTCACTGAGTAGGGTTTGTGTGTCATAAAATGAAAGCCTAAAGCCTTCATGATACATAATACATTATGCACAATGCTGTAAGTCTCAGGGGACATCTTTCACTTTTGTGACCACTATTATCTTAAGCATCTATCCCTTGTAAAAATATGTTCCTGATCATATGTAATCCACAAAGCCATCACCACTGGCTGATCCCAGTGGGGTAATTTATAGGACAGAAATGGTGGACTGCACAGTGATGTTAACACTTGTGTGCACAGTGATCCTCCTCCCCTCCCAGTATGCTGTCCAGCAAACTGAGTAACTTGCCAGACCAAAAACACACCTCTTCTCGAATACATAATATCTTGGTTAGGACTGGAGACCTGATCGTAATCCTCTAAGCTATAAACATAGGCATATAACATGTATGCCATAGCATACACTTTTTTTTTACAAAATATATGAAATAAGGTAGGCTGGAATTTAAATTTAAAAATAATATATTTACTATTTTTATTTTAGTAATTTGTATATTTTATTAAATGGATTTTTTTTTTAAAATGGTTGACTGAGTGCATTTTCGGTTTAAACATGCCATTTTTTCACATTTTTTCCTCAGTAATGAAAAAAGTATGCTATATAAATCATGCACACTCTGTGCTGAGAAGAGGCTATACCTAATGAAGATAGGGCTAAATTTTACAAGCTGCCATACAATTCCAAAGGTTCTAGCTATGCCATTGCCTGCAAGCATACTTCATGCATAGAATAAAGTATGGGTGGTGTCATCCGCATACTAAATATTGCAGTGTCAGCAGTCGATCTACCTAGCATGGGACTAGACCCTACAGCCTTCTGCTATAAAGTTGAATGTGTGCTACCAGTTGCATCACTAACACTGTAATTCATGTTATCATCATCATCACCCTGATCATAATGAGAGTGCATACTTTTTAAGTGATGAAGAGTACTATTCCTCCAGTGGGATTCCCCAATTTGGGGTCTGAATGGAGAGATAATTTAGAAAGCAAAGGAAAGTAGTATTGCTGATATTGAATTCATCCTCAAGTCTTGGTGAGTACCTTTCATGAGGTGGACCTTGTTTTTCATAAAATCTCAAGAAGACAACACTGCTATATAGATTATATTTTATATATTATATGTCATGGATAGAAGTAGGTCAAAATTAATAAAAAGTGCAGAATCCTGATAGACACATTGGTGCCAGGACTGGAAAAAAGGACAGTGTAGAATCCTCAAAATATGAAAACATTCCTACAATGGGGCCAGGCCCAGGGGAGGATGCCCCCCCCCCCACACCAGTTGCAGAAGGAAGTACCAGTCCACAAAAATCACAAAAAAATGACAATCCAAATAATAGCCATAAAGATGATAAAGTGGACTATTGAGGGCAAGAAAAAAAATATGTATTGTTAATATTACGCAACCCCCCAGAATTTCCAGACACAAGGTATACAAAAAGAATGAGAGAGAAATTAGAGGAAAGAAAAATACTTTCTCAAGAAAAACTGTCAGAGGCCTCAGATAAATATTTGTATTCATTAATACAGCAGATTTGTGAAAAAGAGTATATAGATTAAGAAACATTGATCTGTTTGGAAAAAGAAGCATCTGAGGAAGCGTGAAAATATAAACAACAAAACCTAGAGATTTTTGAAAAGTATAAAAAAGAAATATGGACATGGGAAAGAGAGATTTGACATGGTGCAATATTTATGTAAAAGCCAAATGAATCAGTACAAAAAGGCAGCCCCAAAGATATTCAGAGAGAAATATAGGCAAAGGCATCCAGATATGGAAAATTTCACAATAAAAAATATCAAATAGAGGGACTGTAGAAAAGAAGATTAGTAAAGTAGAAATTAAAAAAAAAATAGAAGTTGGCATTTTGGAATGCCTCCAAAGTGAAGGATTTGGTGTAGAAAGTCTAACACAGTTTACATCACAGCATGATGGAACAAGTCCCCAATGTAAGGAGAAACGGGAAGAACAGGAGACATCTGAAGAAGAAATATGGACACGTAAAAGAAAAAGAGATTTAATATGGTGTAATATTTATGCAAAGGAGAAAGCATAACTAATCAGTACAAAAAAGCAGCACCAAAGATATTTGAAGAAAAATATAGGCAAAGGAATCCAGACATGAAAAACTTTACAATACAAAAAAAAAAGACGACAAAGAGGTGAACTACAAAAGAAGATTAGTAATGGAGAAGTTAAAGAAATAGAAACTGAGGTTATGGAGTACCTGCTAAGTGACGGATTCAGTGTAGAAAATCTAACTCAGAAAGCACCATAGCAGGATAGAGCAATGGATATCCAAATTAAGGAGAAACCAGTGGAATGGGAAGAAACTGGCCATTTGCCATATGAAGACATTTTGGAGCTTTCCAAAGGAAATCAGTATAAGCTTTGACTTCAAGCTGGACAGCAAGGGGAGGAACAGGAAACTATGGGAACTCTGATGCAGTCAATGTTAAGGAGTGATAGGCCAGTGACTTCCCATATGACAGAGCAATGGATGACACAGGATGAAATTGAAGAGAATGTGCCACAGGAAGATGCTACAGAACTTTCTATAGAATGCCTCAGGGAATGAAAAACAAAAAATGTGCCCTCAGTTTAGAAGAAAATGAGCCAAGAGAAGAGTTGCTTGACTTAACAGAGATAGATATAGTAAGGTCAATGAAAGAAACAGACTGCAAAAAGTCAATAAAACCCGAAAAGTCAGAAGTTTGATAAAACAAATGAATACAGTAATTAAGACTGTCCGTCGATATCCATGTGATATAACAGAAGTAAACAGGATGTATTACTGTGCAGCTAAATTAATAACAGATGAAATTCTGCCACAAGAACACAGGGTAGAAAGGGAAAGGAAGGGGAGACATGGAATACCATCATGGAAGTATTAAACAGAGCAAACCATAATACAATTAAGACACGAAGTGTCACTGTTAGAAGAGTATAGAAGAGGGAACAGATCGACAAAAATACTAAGAATGACAGACGTGATATAAGCAATGAGTATTAGAACAGATCAGTATCCATCTTGCACTATCGTAAATAATAAACTAAAAATCTCAGCACAGAAAAACTTAGAAGATATGCAGATAAATATAAATGAAAAGTACAAAATAAGCAATTTATTGATGACTCGCTAAAAGTTCTATAGAGAATTGGGAAATAAGGTAAAAGGATTTGAAAGACCACATAAAAAGAAGAAATAGATATGTTTTGGAGAAATATCTATGAAGATCCGGGGAAACATAACCACGATGCTAAATTGATAGTAGTAGTAAAAGAAGGGATAAGAAGTTCAAATGTACAGGATATGAAATGGGATGAATTAACGGCCAGAGAGATTGAAATAAAGTTAAGAAAAGCCTCCATTTGGAAAACTCCAAGCCTAGATGTAGTACCTAATTTCTGGCTAAAAATATTAACATCTTTGCACAAAGATTTAGCCATGAGTAAGAACTATTTATATGCACACCCAGAACAGACACCAGCCTAGTTAACAGGAAACACAATGCTCCTACTTAAGAGTGAACCTGCAAGTTATCCTAAAAAATTATACACCAATAACTTGCCTTCTGATGACGTATAAACTATATACCAGAATTGATGCCAACAGAGTTTATAGTCATTTAGAAGAAAATTCAACTATGGCAATAGAACAAAAGGGTAATAAAAGAAAGTCATATGGAACAAAGGATCATTTGTTCATAGGTTCATAGGTTCATAGGTTCATACTAGGCTATCTGCCCTAGGGCATTTATAAGCCTAGCCAGAGTGTGTGTGGCTTTCACCACCCCTTAGGATGAGAATACTATACCCATTAGTTTGACCTCTCCTGATCTGGATGTGAATCCCTTCATGATCAGGTGGGCAATGTAGAAGGTCTTCCTAACCACTTTGGCAATGTGAGTGTCAAAAGAGAGGTTATGTACCCCTGTACTCTTCACTTATCAGACCAATGATTGAGTACAACGCCCCATTCGGAATGTACCTTACCCGACATCTGCAGCAGTTGGAAAGACCCCAAAAGTTCCTCACCAAAAGGATAAAGGGGCTCAAACATATGTCATACGATGCCCGACTGAAGAAACTCCAGCTCTATTCAGTCGCATACCATCTGTTCAGAGGTGATCTGTGCCTGACATACAAGGCCATGTCCAACCCGGAATTAATGGACATGCTCCACCTCAAAAAATCCAAATCCACCAGAGCCACGAGAGCAAGAGACTTAAACCTCAACACGGATATAAATAGGACGTGCTGGAGGGACAGATTCATCACCCAGAGACTCCCTACACTATGGAACAGAATCCCAGTCCATGTGAGGCAGAGCCCCTCACTGACTCTGTTCAAGAGAAATCTTGACGAGTGGATGGGAGATCGTAGGTTTACCCCGGGAATCATCTCTGTATCACTGCTGGACAGAGGCACAGCAAACTAATGGGTATAGTCAAAGTGGAGAACTGTAAAAAGGGCAAGAATCTAAGTATGGCATGAATTGACTACAAAAATAAGCATATGACAGTATCCCACATTCATGGATAAAGAAAGAGCGCCTAAAATTTATAAGATACACCCTACACTGCTCGATTACATTACAGCAACCATGAAACAGTGTCAGACCACTTTGCAATTAAGCCATGATAAAGGATGAATTATTATTCCAGGGATAAAAATTCAAAGGGGATATTCCAGGATGACTCCCTGTCACCACTGCTATTCTGTCTTGCCCTTAACCCATTAAGCTGTCTACTTAGCAGATTAGGCCATGGCTATAATCTGGCTCCTAGAAAACAACAAAGTGTAAAGACTTTGTAAGCATTTATTAATTCCATCAACAGCCATGTGGTATGGCATGTTTCCACTTTCCTGTAAGAGTTTACAGTTACATTATACAGAACATACCATGTTTTGCAACTTTTGTTTTAAAAATTGTGTCTAAAAGTGATTACATGGTTAATTCCTGCACGAGGAATTTTAGATATAGATATACCTAGAAAAAATGCAGAATAATGTGGTGACCCCCAACTTAAACCCGGGGCAGTAACTAAGGAGCCTCAGTCCTCATCACTGTCTCTGGTAAGGCAGCATCATTGATAGCAGGGATAGAACACAAAATTTCCCCTAAGGTACACTGGGAAGAGGCAATAAAACCTGGGACTAAACTATATACTTCAACCTTGATCCCCAAATGAGTCTTCACACTACACACTGCAGAGCACTGTGCTCCAGTTGTAGGTATTTGACACACTCACTGAAATATTTGACAATCTCACATGCAAACACTCTTGGGAAAGACTGGCACATATTTACCTTCTATATCCTCTTTCCCAAATTACACTGCAACTCTGCCACCAGTCAAAATATCATGATACCCTTCCAAACGGGTGTTCAATTCTATTGAGTAAAATAACTATTGATATAAATGGCAGCATGCAGTCCAAGCAGTAAGGCCCTAGTCTTATCACAATAAGCCTAAATGCTCTCAGGTTACTAAAATACATTCTAAATAGCCAGCCACAATAGAAGGTAGGAAATACTTAATAAATAAAAATGTATATATATGTGTGTGTGTGTGTGTGTGTGTGTGTGTGTGTGTGTGTATATATATATATGTGTGTGTATATACACATATATATATATATATATATATATATATATATTACACTGAATAACTGATTTCAATAAACCACCGAGTTTCACACACAGAAATTTTTATGAAAATAACACTGAAGGATAGGTTTCACAATGATTAAGAAAAACTCTAACTGTAGCTTCCTAAGTGACTAAAGATTAACAATCCCTGTCTAATTTAATTAAGTCTGCAAGGCAAGATGATACTTTTACTTCTGCAAGCAAAATAAGAATATATGTCCAATATTAAGGCTGTTGTCCAGTCCTCAACGACTGGAATAGAAAATCTTATTATTTCTGCTGAACAACTCTGAATGATAAATACTGATCTGGAAAACAACCACTGACATCTGAACAACTGATGCAAATGAACAACACTGAACTCAACTGACCCAGAATCTTAAAAAGTCACAGAAAGCTGTTAAGAGAATTCTACTTTCTCATTTCAGACTTTTGAAAAATAAACAAAAACAGTTGCTGTGGAGATTCTATTCCTTTCAGCTCTGGTACATGACGACATCATCTCCAGGTCAGCTGACTGGTAGAACCGGTATTCAGAATTCTTTTTAAAAAACACATACCTTTGGTCAGTCAGAAAAACACTGATTCCAACATTTTACACAAACCAAAGTAATAACAAAAAAGAAATAAAAACATATTTACAAAATTATAGCTACTCATACTGGCATTTATAAGACACGGTAATTTATAATTATTTACAATTATTTACAAAACTGCAGCCAGACATGCTAGCACAGATAACAATATCTGATATCCTCACATTTCTCCCCCCTTAAAGACTCAAGCAAGATTTTCAAGTGACCGTAGAAAATCATCACTTGAGAAAAATGTGGCTGTCTGAAAATGTGTTAACCCACACCCTGTCTTGAGAATCCCTCTGCATTGGCATTGCTGTAATCTGGACTGGCTAATACAGGGTATCCTCTCAAAGCCTCTAAGCATTTGGAATGCCTGCTCATAATCTGTGGTCCACACTACTTTATCGGGCTTGTTTTTCCTTGTCAGGTCAGTAAAGGGTGCAGCTAATATACTACAGTTGGGCACACATTTCCTATGGTACCATCCTGTCCCTAGGATTGCTCCTACTAAGATATGATCTACTAACCTCTGGAAGGTTACTGGGGCATTCGGCATCCTTGTAAACTAATATAATCCAAAAGGTCTTACAACAGCTGACTTCTCTCTAGCAATGGGAGTCAAGGTCATCTTCTAGCATCCCTTGGTCTGATCAATAGAGGTCAGATACTTAGCCCCACCCAGCTGTTCTAAAGCATCATCCATTATAGGCATGGGGTATGCATCTGACTCTATATAAATGTTTAACTTTCTGTAGTCTATGTAGAACCTTATGCTATCGTATTTCTTCAGTATCAATACTACTCGGGGAGCCCAAGAACTACTGGCCTCCTGAACTACCCCCATCTGCAACATCTCCTTTATCTCCTCCTTCAAAGCCCGACTTGCTCAGGCACCTTGTACAGAGCTTTCTTGATAGGGTTTTGGGGTCCAATATCCACATGGTACTGCACTAGGTTAGTACACCCAGGCTTCCAGGTGAACATGCTCCCAAATTTCTGTAACACTGCTCTCAAGTCTTTAACCTGAATAGGGGATAGCCACTGAGATATTGCTACCTCTTCACAGAAGTGTCAGTCCAAGCTTCACTGAGAAGGTCAGTCCCCAGATCCCCCTCATATTTCTCCTGCCATCCACTGTGAATACTCAGCACCAGGGCCTCCTTATCATGATAAGGTTAACATGATGTAACTCATACCCCTGCCTCCTGCCCACTAAGTTTACCATGTAGTTAACATCACCAACTTTTGCAATCCCAGACCAATAAACGTTTTGCATCTTTTGGTATGCTTTATGCCCATATGACCTGTAAAAGGAACACAATGGGCTATGGCTACAGGTGCCAGATGGTAAGCTCTGAGTTCTACCAAGTGCAGTATTACCTCACATTCTAGCCCTCCCTCAGAGGTCCACTCTGTAAACAGTAACCCTTAATTATCCACAAAAGGAATGTCATGGACTATGGCTAGAGGTGCCAGACGGTAAGTTGTGGGCTCTACCAACTACCATACTAACTCACCTTCTACCTTCCATCAGGAGTCCATTCCCTATACAGTAACCCTTTATTATCTGTAAAAGAAATTCATGGACTGATAGGCACTGGACTCTACCAACTGCCACATTATCTCACCTTCTAGCCCTCCATCAGGGGTCCACTCTCGATCACAGCATACAAAGTCCCCTTTTTCTTGAGTATCAGCTGCCTCCTTAGCTACCTCCCTCAAGCCTCGCAAGGTAGGATCAGAAACTGTTCCTGTCTCAACTCTACTTTTGTGACCCACCTAGCTCCCCTTCCACAGAATGCCCAGTATCCTCTGTCAATGGTGTCTCACTGTCAGTCTGGATACCACCACTCACCTCTGTCCTTGCAGTCACCGTGTCCCTGGGAACACCAGTACCTACCAGCAGCTGTGGTTCACCTTGAGGCTCACTGCTGCAAGGTAGCTCCCTCCCTGAAGTAACCACATCACCAGCCCCAGCTTTAGGCATAGGATCTGTCTGGATCTTCCCCCAGGCTACCAGACCTATGTGCCTCTTTCCAAGCTTGACTGCATGTCACTGCATGCACACAGGGTACTACACTTTCAAAATTGTTCCCTATTAGGGCATCTGCAAGGATATCCTCAAACACACCAACCTGCTTGTTCCCTTCTCCACCCTCCCAGTCAAGATGAACCCTAGCCAAGGGTATTTGGAATGGTGTCCCTCCTAGAGCTCTGACTGGTGTGGACTGCTCAAGCAAGTACTGCACCTCCTTAACCACTGCAGGCCTCACAATAGTTGTATCAGAAGCTGTCTCTCTCCTAGCAATGGTCTGTCTTCCACCCACTAAGATAGGATACAAATTTTGGTGATAATTTGACATGTCTGTTGTTTCCAGACAACATATCACTGACATTCTGTTCTTCTCACTTGCTGGTTCCCTCATCTTTTGTTTCTCACTTTGCTTCAATAGACATTTGTATGCTACATGTCCCCTCTGATTACATTTGAAACATCTAATCCCTGATCCTGACCATGTGCTTAATCTAGTGGCTTTCCCTGTTACTGGTGAACTCTGTTGGAGTGGTTTAGGCTGTCCCCTATGGGTTCCCTTATGTCCATGTGCAGCACTGGGTATTCCTTTCTTATACAGTGGTGTCCTACTTGCCAAGTAGAGATCCCCTTTTCTCCCCAACTCATTTGTAGAGTTACACTCTCAGTCTGCCAACCAGATCCTCATGTCCTCAGGCAAAGTGCTGAAAACTTGTCCTCAGGCAAAGTGCTGAAAACTTGTTTCTTCACCAGAAGGTCTACCAGTCCTTTAAAAGTGGTGACCTGAGACCCACTCACCCACCCGTGAAAGTAAACCAACTTCTTATTCAGAAAAGTTGTTCCCCCAAAGGCACATCCAGAAATAAACTTAAAAAATCGAATTAGTCTTTTTCATCAGTAATTACAAATAATTGCTACCTCTTTCTCTATACCTTAGTGATCGTGTTCTAGGAGGATGACTTATATTTGCCATATAAGAGTCATCTCAGACTGGCATTTTGATTTAAAACATGCATTCATGTTTCATGTGTATGTTTTAAAGCTGAAATATCAAAGCCTGCACAGTGATTCTTGACTTCAAGCTTTAAATATATATAAAAAATTAATTTCTTAAATGTTACTGTGACATACCTTTTTTATTGTAATTACCTGTGTTGTAAAAGTAAGACTGCATTCCTGAACTGAGATCAAGTAGTTGCACATGAATGCTCCAACTATCCTTGGACAGAATAACTTGATTTTCAACTTGACTAAAGTTGGTGGTGCCTGAATGTCTAGCGTGTGTGAGCTTAATAATATATGACTGAATAGTGTGACAATGTTTTTAAGACTATTTTCTTTGTCAACAGGCCAAAAGCAAATTTGAGCTGAAATATGAAACCCTCATGATTGCCTGTATCATTAAGTTAATGAGCCAGCATACCCCAAGTCTGAAAGAAAGTATTTTCTTGCATATCCTTTCACTTGTGCAGTGCGGAGCTAATGCCTTCACCTCACCCCAAGCAGCTTGTAATTTTTCTTCTAATTTGTTATTCCAAAAAAATCACCTGCCAATGTGATTTCATTTTCTAACCAAAGGTCCTTCATCCCACAATGCATTATGTCCCCCTTGTAAAATTACATCTGGAAGGTAAAACATCTTCTGTGATCTTTTCTCTCCATTCACTTACAATGGGAGTACCATCTGATCTTGCTTTCTCTGACAACAGTGTCAGTTCAGTTTTTTTTAATGACTCCCTCTCATTTTTTAATTGCCATCATCTAAACCATATTTTGAGGTATTTTTGAATGTAAGACTTTAAATATTAACCAGTGTAGCAAATTTTGCTCAAGATTAGAATTGTAGTTCCAAGACCACACAGTTTAGCTGAGGTATGAAACCAGTCTATCTGTTGTTCAAAAATACACTTAAAATACTTTCAGGTCTCACTGCTCCTAAATGAGTAGCTTAATTATTTAATCATGGCTGTATATTTCTTCAATATAGATTACTCCCATGCTACTCAGTGAATTGCCTTAAATACTATAAGGAAATAATATAAAATGTTACATGCAGCCATAGCAGTATGCACAGAGATGGCAGAAACAAGTACAAGCAGAAAATGAAGGAATTAACACTCATATCTTGTCTTCTTTGTATATGGACTCCTTGGTATAATTAGAGAGAAGAAAAAGCATTTTATGCTAAGAAACAATTGCCTTTCAGGTAGAACTGTCTTTTAAGGACACATGCAAAATATAGCAGTAACAAAATATCAAAATACAGGGTTTTACATACATCGTTTTTATTCTGACAACTTTAGTGCAATCATAATACAACGGCTCAGTAATAAGTGGCTTTTGTGCAAGTAAAATGAAGGAGAATGAGAGTATTATTGAGTGCCACCAGTGTTCTCAAAGAAGGCCACCTTTGTCTCGGACATTGCACAGTACTAAATCTTTCAGCATGACTGATGATATACTGCTTAAGCATTGACTCTAGTAGTCATTTGCTAGTGATTTTTTTGTCCAGAGTAAAATATTGCATGTTGATTTCTCTGTGATCATTTAAAAATATTGCATATTATACAATGAACCCATCAATATTCCAAAATGTGCACGCTGATTGGTCAGCGTGCCCGTTGTAAATCAGACTTATACTAATGGAAAATGTCCGGTTGCCCAATCTTTTTCCATTAGTATAAGTCTTTTTTTTTTTTTTTAGACAGCAATGGAGAATGGAAGAGCTCTATTGCTGTAATCTCGCTATGTTAAACAGGTTTAACATAGTGAGACAGCTTTAAAAAAAGCAACGGAGAAAGGAAGATCTCCATTGCTTTTTTTTAAAGCTGTTTTGCTCTGTTAAACTCTTTTAACATAGCGAGACACGTTTAAAAAGCAACAGAGATCTTGCTTTCTCTGTTGCATCCACACACAGCTCTGATGTACTGCCTAAGCATACACATGCACAGTATATCAGAACTGCCGCAGAATACTGGACAACTGTGGAAGGGCAGCACGGAGGCATTATACAATGCCATTATTTAAGAAAAGTAAGTTTTTTTTTTCTTAAATAACGTCATTGTATAATAGCAATAACCCACTTCCGGGTGTGGGTAATGCTGGATTTACCCACAGTTGTCTTTGTTTGGCCCATTGGGCTTCGCCCTCGTGACCAAACCATACCAACCGTCGATAAATTCAGCATTACCCACACCCAGGCGTGGGTTATTGCTTAATTGTTTCCTAATGACCAGAAACTACAAGGCAATGTTTTAGCTTATCTTATGGAAAAATATGTTCAACTGGTTTCTAGTAATTCTGGCAGTTCTTCCTGAAACAACATAAGTGACTTTTTATTGAAAAGAAATGCAATATGCTGCTTCACTGTGATTTTTGTATCTTTAAAGCATGTAAACTCAGTTTCAGTTGTTTGAAAATGCTTCTAACAGTGCTCTTGAAAACAATGTACACCGCTTTCCTGTAAACACATTTGACCACACAACTTTACTTACTAATATCCAATAGTTTTCCAATGTAAGCCAACATTAGGCATATTTTTTAAGACAGGGAAATAAAGTTTTGCAAGATATGATAGCTGTTACATTTGAAAACAAGAAAATAATGTTGCACATTAAAAACATACAAATTAATGAAGAGACAGAACAAAATGCAAAATTATAATGTGATTGTACAATAATAAAACAGATAAAGCTTCATGTTTGCTTTTTTTCTGTCTTGTTTACCCTTTTCTTTTTGTCAACTTACTGCTGGTCTGTGCATTTTGCTGTATTTCTGTTTTTAACTTTATGAGTTTTTATATCACATGATTGGGCACTGCAGTGTTTTCCTAAATTTGATAATTTCCCCTCCAGTGAATTGTATCATTTTTTTTCCCTTAGATCTGTCCCATTAAAAGATAAACATGGAGACTAATGTCTTGTTTTCAGATAGTGTGGCATGTATGGTCCAGAGGAATGCTGATAAAGTGACAATGTGGGACAAAGATAAATAAAAATCATCTTCACAAAGTCCACCTGACATATAACTTCTTTTTTTTATTTTCCTCAGTATTCTAGTGCCTGTAATAAGAATGGATGCATCTGAATGACAGTCTTGTCTTGAAATATTGAAGTAACTGCATCTTCTAGGCTTTTTTCACACCTCTCATATGTCTCTACGATTACCTTTTGGCGCTAAGTAGTCATAAATAGAAGTATTATATATCTACAATTCATTGAGGCATACGTGACCTTTCAGCTGTTGGTTTTAATGCCCAGTACATTAGTATGCTTTACTACAGTTAGCTGGATTGGCAAGCTGGTGGTGGTGCACCTTTGTTCTCATTTTCTTCACTGCAATGTGCCCAAGGAGATGGAATACAAAAACTAGGGGAATGCTGGGGCAAGGCCTTCCCCATGTGGGGTGCAAGGGTGGTTGTCTCCTTAAAAAATGTTTTTGTGTGTGAGGTTTCCTGAGTTATGCTTTTCAGTACTCAAATTTCAAAAATCTGTAAAAGCATAACTCTTCCATTTGTTACTCATCTGAATATAAGGAAACCATCAGAAGTACATACTTGCATAATTTGGGAAGGGGAGATAGTACATGGAATGTCTACACATATAGCCAAAGTTTGCTGCAGAGCATAAAAAACAGTAGCAGATACAAATTAACAGTGCTATTGAAATGTCTCCTCAAAAATCAAATATCCTTTATTGGACCAGTTAAACACTTTAATTCTTTCTGTAAAAAGTGCATCATCAAAACTGAAACAAACTTCCCCATCACAAACTAAATACATTAATTCTTAAAATCACATGACAAAATAATCACATCAGTTTGTACCTGTTCAATATAAACAAGAATTTTATAAAAACTGATTGCAAAGGTAATACATAATAAATAGTAATAATGTTAAATGTCATGTAATAGTCTACAATTTCACAGCTGTCAACTACAAAACACTCTTAATTGAAATATTTTCATTTAATCCTGGGAGGTTGGGAGACATTCAACAAGAAGTTGCGACTTAGTTCACTAGACATCAACTTGTCTTCATAATACCCACTCTGTCAGGAATGCAAACTTTTTCCAGATTAAAAAAATACACATTTCTTGAAATCCAAACCTGATTTATATTTACTTAAAGCTTTAGTATCATCTCCCCTTTTCATTGCATACACATGTTTTTAAATTCTTGACCCAAGTGCCCTCTCAGTCTTGCCAATGTAAAATGCAAAGCAAATCTGGTAGCAAGCAAAGCAAACAACCCTCTTTTCTGCAATTATCTCTACTTGAACTAGAGATTTTGGGTATCTAGGGATGCTAATGTTCACACTGTCAAAGTTGAACCTACACTGCAAATATGATTCACATTTAAATATCCCTCTAGTTGATGTACTACCCTTGTCTTCATCTTTGGAACTTTTTTCCAACCAGCTTTTTATATTCAAACCTCTTCTGAAAACAGAATTAGGAGTCTGCCTTAATTGTTCAATGAGTCCAGTAGGTCCAAATATAGCAGACCGATTTTTCTGAAAACTATTTTTTAACTTCAACCATGCTTTGGTTAAAACCATTGTGTTAAAATGATCAGAATTATCACATCTGTTTTATCTACACATCTCTACAGACTCAGGGTTACCGAAAAACCTGTTTTTTCTCCATCCATCACCTTATTTGGCCAATGTAGCCAAAATATTGGAGGATAACCCTCTCTAAGAACAACATTTTAAGCACAGTAAGTTCCTCACCAGTTTTGATATCCACAGACACCAGCCTGAAAGATTAACCATTTGTCCCTTGACTAGGATTTTCTTTTGTAACAGGGAGTTGTTACTGGAGAAATGCAGCTATCCATCAAAAGTGTGGGCTTCCTTAAAATGTTAGATTCACATTTACCTAACATCACATTTTTTGAAATACTAAGTAATATTATCAAAACTCTTCTCACATGTTAAGTTAAGAAAATCTACAGTGTTAAAACTCGTCAACTGTTTCTTTAGGATCAACCCAGAAAATAAAGATGTCCTTCAAGAACCTCAAGCACCAAAGATTGTTAGCTCAGAAAAAAAAACTTTCCTTAATGTAGTGTTTTTCTCACAATACCACAATTCTATGTTGGGAATACTGAGGCGGAAGAAGCTCCCAAGGCTACCCTTTAATTTGGTGAAATAAACATAGCTGTTCTTCAACACAAAACTAAAGTGCCAACTTCACTGAGAGGCACATCAGTAACAAGGGGTTGATGAAACCATTCCATTCCTGTTTTATGAAGTATAACTAGATAGAGATCTGACATCTATTGCATTTAATAAACACTGATATAAAACAAATCTACATTTGACAACATAGAAAGTCCCAGGAGTTCCTTGAAATACATGATCTGTCATTAAAAGACTCAAGTTTTCTGTCCATCAGTAAAGCCAAAGGCTTGTCTTAGATCCAGATGATGGCACAATAAGACTCAGTGTGGGTTATATTGATTGGGAGCATCAATCAATGGTCAATTCAATTTCATGGTTTAAATCATTTAACCATACATCTATCCTGTTGAAATCATAATATTTTGCATTGTTTGAGACTGGTCTATAAGAAACACCATCAAGCATTTTACCATAACCATGATAACTATTCATCACCGAAATACCGCCTCCCATTTGGTTTCATGATCATTACTGTCCTATTAAAAAACAAAGAATTTAACAACCTCCTTTTGTTGTCTGACAAATTAAAAGAAACATTTTTTCCTTACTTTGCAAATTACAAATATCAGCTTCACATAACTTTTCCTATACAGAAATAGAACATATAATTGGGACCTTTGTCTCACTGCAATTGCCTCCTTTTGAGAAATACACACTTCCTAAGCTTCCTAATGTAAAGTTTCAGTTGCACTAAATTATCTACAGCATCAAAATCTCTTGAAGATACAATATCAAAATCAACTTTGAAAGTATTCAGCTTGGGACTGGGATTCAAAGTGTTGGCATTATTCTGCAAAGTACTAGCATCTACTGTTGAGTCTTGATGAAATAATTTATCACAGGGCAGCACTGACTTCACATCAAGCGCACATTTCACCTGCTGCCCCATTAACGGAACAGTACCCAGTATCATAAAGACCTAGTGACTCTTTTTTTTTTTTTTTAAGTAAAACACTTTCACCTTATTTTGGATACAGGAAGCATATTTCAATATTTTATTTTTTCATGTCAGGGATGCTGGAAAGCTTAATACATATAAAACTGAAATCTGATACTTCCTATAATATTTTTGGACAGCATGCTAACTTGTTTACAAGACTTGACAGTGTTAATCAAGAATCAGTTCTATAGATTGAGTAGAACAGACACAGGAACACTGAAACACAAATGTTGAAAAATATAGCATTGTCAAGTGATCAAGTGAGGGAAAATATCTTCCAAATACACTATACTTTCCATGAAGAAATTAAGGTTTCATATGAATGGTTGTTTAAATTCCACTAAGAGACTATACCAAACTAATTACAAAATAACATAACAGAGAAAGTTCCATGAAGCGCATCTGAATATAGTTAAGTGTGAAGGGAGAGGTGTGACATATTGCTTTTGCCAGGTATATTAATCAGATTTAAATGATGGTGAAAAATCTGACAAATTTGCCACAATTTCACAACTGCAATACCAAAAACATAATTTTACCTCATAAATATCAAGCAAGCCACATAGAAAATTAACAGAATATTTACTCTAGTTTAAGGACAGTCACTGTCCCACTTTTATTGCTTAATATTCTAAATATCATACAACTCATGAAGCTGTGTAATAAGCCAGTCAATAGATCTAGTAGAGAAATTTTTTTACACAATGGGATTACAGACATCATTTTTCTGACAGCAGTCCACAACTTACAAGGTGGGAATTTTGCTCATTTGCACAAGAGTGGGAGTTTCTGCATACAACAACCAGTCCAAGATGTCTTCAGTTTAATGATATAGTTAAGAGAGTCATTCAGCCTGTCAAAAACAAGTTACCTACTTCATCAGTACTGTTAAACCAGAAGACATGCCAAATGTAAAACTGGCCTGCCAAAGAGCCAATTAAGAAGTCCTTCTTGAGTGTTGTCTACCCTTCATCCAGGGGGTGTTGTCAAAATACACAATGCACTTCACAAGAACTAAGAGCTACCAGAAGCAGTTAACAAACCAATGCCCTGAGATCCTACCTAATGACAACCAAATACGGCCATTTGTGAAGGCACGTTGCCATACTTCTGTACAATTCAGGATTATTTTCATCTCAGAGATTTGAACTACCACTGAGATTACCTGACAAGAAGAGTCATCTCACCACTAATTAATAGAAGTGACTGTCAGAGACACTGACACACAGAGCTGTTCTAAGTGTGACACTACTACAGTAAGAAAATCTCTTGAACTCTCTAATATTAAGGAAGTACAAAGCTCTGAACTGTACCTACTTGGAGGAACATCCATATTTTCAGGATGATTTATCTTTTCACATACTGTACCTATTTTTGAAGCTGCATTTCTACTTCATGATTAATTTACAACCCTTCTTCTCCACATACACACAATTCTGAAGCCATTTAGGACACAAGAAAACCAGACTGCATGTCCAAATTACGAGTGACACCAATACAATTTAAAACAGGGGACCCACGTGTTACATCTCCCTTTTTCAGAAACAAAAATAAATGACTGTGTGAAGTAGATTTTGCAATATTATTTATTAAAGTCTCCAAATTTTAGACTGTCTTTGATAATATGCATATATTTTACACACTCCCAGTTTGTGAAACTTCTGTTTCTGAGTAGTATTTTTCAGTCCTACAAAAAGTGTGTGGGGCCTTATTTTATTTGCCAATAGTTATAACTATAATGCAAGTAACAAAGAGAAAGAACACCCCTGACTGGTTTCTCTGTTTAAACAGAACTTATTAAAGAGGAACCCCCTCACCTCTGCTACACTTGAGAAGCCTGCAGCCACACTTCCCTGTCATCTTTTCAAAAGTATTCAAGCATATGACATTTGCTAGGCAAGCACAAATTTTATGAGGAACAGACCAAATATGAGGCAAAAATCTGGGCACTCTGCAGAAATCAAGACAGCTTGTGGTATTCATCCATCAAGTTCAACAATTTACTTGCACTTAAATGACACAGTTTTCCCATTAACCCCTAAAATAGTTTAATTATGTATGCACAAGCACTTAAGACCCCATTTCCCCATGGATCCCTTCAATGCACATAAGGACAGTATTTTAAATTGCAAAACCTGTTATGCAACTGATTTCCTAAGCTTATAAGAGCAATATTTAAAATATGTTCCTGATTTCAATTCTCTGTACCCTAGCCTCTCAATTATTTTTGTCTTTGTACATAATTCTTGAAATAGATGTTTGGATCTTGGTTTCAACCCATATTTTTTTTGCTCCTTGTACAACTTGGAATTCTGTGGTAAATCAATGAAGGGTTTCAAGAGAGGCTGAAAAGATGGGGGTGAGGGTGTTACAACTGCAACTTTGCAGACTGCAGCTTTTTTTTTTAAGAAGCCTGTTTTAACATCTAAGCCTGTATCAATGTTTTCATTTTAAGGGACAAAAAAAAAAAAGATTCAGAGTAAAACTATTGAAAAGAATTCTGATTCAGTTGGTGGGGAAAGTTTGGATCTGTGCATAATTCATTGGTGTGTGCATTAATTACATATCTGACAAACTTATTTGTGTTTTCCCTATATTTGCGTTGAGCAACTTACTGTATTTATTTGTTGACAGTTATTACCAGGAAAGTCGATCTGGGTAGAAGGCCATTTTCAGTGGAGGCCTGGGGAAAAAAGCTCCAAATTACTAAAAAACATTTTAAGAACAATAATTTTATAATCTTACAACTAAAACAAAAAATCTACAGTTTGAATAATTATAACAAATTAGACATAATATAAAAAACATTATTTAAGAATCTATACAAGGTATATGAGAAACATTAATATTTAGAGAAATTTTTAGATAGTTTGTAGAGAAATTAAAAGTAAGTTAGTCTAATACAAATAGGAACTGACTGCAATATGAAGTGAGGGAAAAACAGGCTTATAGCATATTTAGAGAGAAACTCAGGGAAGAAAATTTGATAGCAGTAAGGAAGTAAGTGAAGAAGGGAGAGTAAGGAAGTATAAGAAATGAAAAAAATAGTTGCTCACATTTAGCGATATATTTGATCCTGGTTTTGAACAAGAACAGAGCCAGATTTTAGCTCAGAAGCATTTTAGAGTGGTTTTGAAAGATGAGAGGGAGGGTATAGACCTGATGGATACAGGTAAGGAGTCCCCAGGCCTTAGCAACCTTGTATGAGTACAGACAATGCCCAGTAGATTTTCTAGGTTTCTAGGCAGACAGGAGTTTTTGGTCACTGGATCACAATGAGCAACTAGGAACATAGTTGTGTAGAATGTTAGTGCTGGACAGGCAGAAGGATGCTGAATAATTTTATAGATGGTAAGGAGTTGTATATATGTTCATTGATGAGGCAGTTCTAACCAATTTAGGCTTTTCAGTACTATACAGTGGTGGGTTTTGAAAGGGGTATGTGCTGCAAATTAGTGTGTTTGTGGGGTGGGGACTGAATCTGTACATAATTAATGGATTGTGTGAATGAATCCAGTGTGCATATACTTGTATTGTGCATAGATTTCCCTGCATTTATGTGTGTCTGAATTACTTGCAAAACTAGTTTACTCTGCTCACTCATTACAACTTCAGTGAGTCATTCTGACTTGGCATGTGCTAGGAATGCTGCTACAGTTGTTGTTGTTGTGTCTTTCAGCTTTTCCCAGTTAGGGGTCGCCACAGTGGAACTCCGGTCCGCTAATGATTGGCAGTTGATTTTTACGTGCCGAGTTGCCGGCCCTAACGCACAACCTTCAACAAAGGTATGCCCATTCATGCATGTCTCCACAGTAGACGCTCTAGCTGAGAATCGAATGGGACAACGTCTTGCTGTGAGGCGACAACGCTACCACAGCACCACCACTGCAGATTAGGAATACTGCTACAGTTGTTGTGCATAATTGAGTAGTGGAGGGGAGATTATTTGACAGTGACTTTTTCTGCAGTTGGGATTCAGTTCTGTTTTGCCTCCGTTTGTGCTGATATTCAATTTTCCTACTGCCTGCACTAAGATTAAATTTTCCCAGTGCCTGCACTGAACTGCATTGTATTATCAACTGGTGACATGCTTGCATCATTTAATCTACTATGATCAATTTTTTTTCTGCCTGCAGTGGCACAGACATTTTTTTTGTGCTGTAAAATAGTAATTATTTGGATTGAAATGTCTCAGATTGTCACTTTTTGGCCTGCAGTAATTATGGTGTGATTTGTAAGGTTTTGTTTTTTTGGCATCTACTTCTTTTTGCGTTTGTCCACCTGCGGAGAACATTTGGTAGTTAATGTGAGACGGTAATGCAATTTCAGAGTTCTTGAGTAGAGAAGACTACACATCCATAATGCATCACATTCTCATTGGTTTTTACTCATCCATAGAGGGGTTTTGTGCTAGTTAGACATCTGTGGCTGAATGCATAAAAGTCATTTACTGATTAAAGCATACAGAATGTGGTCTGTTTTACATGACTGAACAGCAACAGAATTAGTATGGAATTATCTCAAGTTAATCACAAGTGGCAGTACTGCATTTGGCAACTGTATCTTTTTGGCAGGGATATACTGATCCTTGACATTTTTTTGTGCTGTAAAATAGTAATTATTTGGATTGAAATGTCTCAGATTGTCACTTTTTGGCCTGCAGTAATTATCGTGTGATTTGTAAGGTTTTGTTTTTTGGCCTCTACTTTTTTTGAGTTTGTCCACCTGCGGAGAACATTTGGTAGTTTGTGTGAGATGGTAATGCAATTTCAGAGTTCTTGCCATGCTCCAATCCTGCTTGAGTAGAGAAGACTACACATCCATAATGCATCACATTCTCATTGGTTTTTACTCATCCATGGAGGGGTTTTGTGCTAGTTAGACATATGTGGTTGAATGCATAAAAGTTATTTACTGATTAATGCATACAGAATGTGGTCTGTTTACATGAGTGAACAGCACCCGAATTAGTATGGAATTATCTCAAGTTAATCACAAGTGGCAGTACTGCATTTGGCAACTGTACCTTTTTGGCAGGGATATACTGATCTTTAATATGGCTTGCTGAGGGGGCAGTATAAAGGATCTTGTCAGTGAGTTAGAGTAGCAACAGCCACCATGGTGCTAAGGGGCCCTTGTGCGGTTAGGTTTGGATGATTATGAGCAGATTTTCAAAGTGTTACTAAAGAATGCTTTTAGAGAGCCATCTAGGATGGTAGGAAGTTTATGACATTACTTGAAAAGTACTTTCGTGTGCATTTGCATCATTCCATTTGTAGTGTTGCAGCAAAAATACTGTCACTTGAATTTGCACCAATACTTGCTGAAGAAAGGATACAAGAAAATACTTTCATGCGTATTTGCACTGTTGTACAAAGGATTTGCACCAATATTTGTATTGTTGTAGAAAAGATGCTTAAAATATGTTTGTATATGTGCACCTTTATATTTGCACTGTTGGAGCAATGATCCTGTTTGTTTGGTATCTTGTTAGTTGCAAGCTTAGCTTGCATGATATAATATAATATAAAAAATTAACCTGAAACAGTGTTGTCATCTGTTTTTGTTCCATGATTGGGGCACACCTTTCACTGTGGTGAGCATACAAAGTAGAAGCAACTTCAGTTTTTGCAATGTGTCCCTCCATGCCTTGCCAAGTCTGGCAAGTGGCTCCTGAACTGAAAAGGTTGGATACCCCTGTTCTAAACCGATATACAGATAAACAGGCAGGCAGATTTAGCTAGGGAAGGACAGACATATAGGTATGTACGTAGATAGGTTAATAAGTAAGTGCTAGTCCATACATCTGCAAACCATTACAAGCCTAGATAATAACCCATATTCAGAAGTTTCCTCTAGTCTCAAAGAGGGCAACACAAGCTAGACCAGGGGAAATTTTGAGGCTGCCCATGCAAATATCTAGGTTTATCTTGAAGGTGGAAAAGGGGCTACTGTACATAACATGCAGAAGAAATTTGTTTCAAAGGTGATAGACAGATAAACTTGTCGATAACTGCTTAATGTTTTCAGTGATATTCACATTCTGCACTCAGGACTGACTAGACACACCCAAGAAATATCTGACATACTTTATCTTTTGCTTGGGTGAAGGAATAACGTTATGCTATGCTAAATCTGGGAATTCATGTTATCAAGGAAAAAGAATTTGTACCATATGATCTGCAGTACAGTAATCCAGAATGATTTAACAGACTGTTCCCACACACTAGTAGAGCTAGAAATCTGTATATAGTCTGCCTGGCATACAAACTGCACTGATTGGACTAAGTACAGTGACAGTTATCCCACTCCACAAAGTGGGAGCCACCACGGACCCTGAGAACTACCGCCTCATTAGCTTAATGAGCCTGGTCTGCAAAACCATGGAACGTATCATCATGGAACTTAGAAACAAACACATTGGTAATCTCCAAACTCTGAACCCCACACAGTTCGGGTTTGTAAAAGGCAGATCATGTCTCCTAAACCTGACCGACTTCTTTGAAGCAGTCACCAAAGCCGTAAACGAGGGTAAGGTGGTTCACACAGCAATCTAGATCTAACCAAGGCTTTTGACACCATCCCCCACTTTGGAATTATAGATAAACTTACTAAACCAGGTATAGATCCCTATGCCACAAGAGGGTTTGCCAACTGGCTCACTGACAGAACCCACACTGGGAAAGTAGCAGACTCCAAATCCGACTTCAGACCAGTGACAAGTGGAGTACCACAGGGTTCAGTCCTAGGTCCTCTCCTGTTTGGTATCTACTTTTCTGAAGTACAGGCTAACACAGAAGGTCTTTGGCTAATGAAGCTTGCAGATGACTGCAAACTAGTTGCCATAATTGAAGCTCCTAATAATGTGGACAGCCTACAAAGGGGCCTCACTGAGACAGATGCCTGGTGTCAAAGCCATGGCCTCAAGCTCAATGCCAAAAAGTGCATTGTCATCCCCTTTGGTAAAAACTCTGTACCCATGAGCTACCACATAGGTGGTAGTCTACGTAATACTAAAAGTGTGATAAGAGACTTTGGGACATAGGTGGACAGTAGTCTCTCCTTTGATCATCACATCACCGCAGTAGTCAGGAAATCCTTCTACATGGCACACCTCATCACAAAAGGTTTCTCATCCAGGAAAAAAAGAGGTCATTGTACCCCTCTACTCATCAATCATTAGACCCATTGTAGAGTACAATGCCCCTTTTGGTATGTACCTCACAAGACATCTACAACAACTGGAAAGGCCACAGAAATACCTCACAAAAAGGATTACTGGCCTCAAACAGATGCCCTACGCAAACAGTCTCAAAAAACTCCAGCTTTACTCCGTCACATATCGTCTACTCAGAGGCGATCTCTGACTAACATACAAAGCTATGTCAAACCCAGAGCTGTTGGACATGCTCCACTTAAAGAAATCCCAATCCCTCCAAGCTACACACTCTAGGGACCTAAACCTTGTCACCACAATAAACAGAACATGCTGGAGGGATAGATTCCTGTCCCAGAGACTTCCCATACTCTGGAACAAACTACCTATCTATATCAAACAAAGCTCCTCATTAGCACTCTTCAAGAAAAATCTTGATGATTGGATAGAAAATAGGAACTTCACCCCAGGGATCACTTCTGTGGCTCTGTTCGACAGGGGCATAGGAAAATAATTTTCTTGGGTGGCGAAAGCCAGGGTACATTTTTGGCTAGGCCAGTAAGAAATTCTAAACACTTGTAAAGCATGACATAAATAAACTTAAATTTATATGCAAACCAAAATGTAAGGAATTTAACTTATGCTTCCCCTTTGCTGCAAAAAACACAAATATTTCTTAAGTTCTCTAGACCCTGGCACTGACAGCTACTGTTTGATGATGCTTTTCCATGCAGATTTTCTGCTAGTGCATTCAGGCATTGCAGTTCACTGACATCATCTACACTGAGTTGTCTTTTTCTTGCGGCTGCTGTTGCTGCAGGTACCCAGGACATCTGGCATATGAGAATAGGCAGATATTAGCAATGAGAGAGTTCAGATACTGCAGCTGGCCTCTGCATGAACGACTCCAGGCCAACGCTATACGTCCATCACTGTGAAAGCCTGAGGAGATACACTGCAGGCAATGGTACAATTCAAATTCAGTGAGACTGTCTGGCCTAATTTTATTTAGCAAACTGTACTGATTATGTAATTTGTTAAGCTAAGATGCCTAATTAAATTAATCTGCTCATGAATATCCCCATTAATTGGGCTCTTTGTCAGAAAGCTTGTACCAACATTTCCAGGAGGCAGCTTTCTTCTCCTTGTGACAAGGTGTTATTAGACATTTCTCACCCTCTGTGAAGCTGGCACGGTACAAAACCTCCTCTGTTACAGCACCAACAGACTGGCACTCATGCTTATCTGACAGGAGCCTGGGTTCCAAAAGGCCCCGATCAATGCATGCTTAATTGATACAGTAAAATGCTAATAATGTATCAAGATAACAATCTAGTATGAAATTGCAATGACTTTATCTGAATTATGTACAATTGTAATTTCTGTGCTGTGTTAATAACTATAACAATGAAAAACAGAGATGTATAAGGAGGAGCTACGGTTTATGTACGATCATAAGTCTAGTGCCATATTAATATACATATATATATATATATATATATATATATATATATATATATATATATATATATATATAAAACAATGATAAATTGTGGTGCATAAAAAAGCTCAAATGTTTATTGGATACTGCTAAACAAGACCCACAAAACTAAATAAATGAATCTAAATAAATGTCCATGCAGCACAAATAGAAGTAATGAGAAATACAAGACAAACCCAGGAACAACATAAGCAAGATGAAATTTAATTAAGGGTTTTAAGTAACACAGTTGTCTCTGGGATCATTTCAAATAGTACTTAAAGCTGCTAGGCCAGTTCCGTTAATTAAGTGTGTACACTGTGAAAATCTAAACAGCTCAGTTAGGTTTCAGACATTAATATAAATCGGGAAACTATCTCTGCTTGATGATGATTGATTCTGTTTTAGCTTCACAAACATCTTTTATTAATTTAGCTTGCAAGTGGATTTATAAATTCATGATTAAAAATAAATATCAACAGTGCCTTATGATTTAGAATTAAGCCAGTTTTTAATGTATGCTTTAAACACATCCAACATGTTAAAAGATCTTATTTTCAATGCTAATATAGTAGGTTTAGGTCTACTCTTTTATAACATAAATAATGTCT
>NC_056749.1:321877553-321900053 GCF_019279795.1 Protopterus annectens
TATCTTTTTTTTTTTTTTTTTTAGTTTGTAATAGCTTGTTGTATGTGACTCTAAATTTCTTCTACTGCATCCCATTTCTGATTCCTCCTTCTAGTATTTATATCAAATGCCTGCATTTTTTTCATGATTTATCTTATATTCTGACCTTTCCCCAAGCCATCTTATTATATCACAAAGTCTTTACTTATCTTCTTCATAATAAGTGTGTGATAGTAAGACATCATCTGCATATAGTGTAAGCTTTTCCTGAGCTCCACATCTGAATCCACTAGTGTCAGAGTTCCTGATTGCATTCTCTATCAGCTCTATGTATAGTGTGAACAATGGACATCACTGGAAGGTCCCTCTTTCAATGGCAATCCTACCTGGGAGTCTGTCATGATCTATCATCATTAAGGCTTCTGTCTGAAGTAATCTGTGACACCATGGTTAGTGTTCCTTAACGATATATTCTCTATCCATCCTTGGCCATCATTTAGGTCTACCTGAATAGAGCTTGAATTCTTCCTCAAGCTGAGCTGCTCCCTTACTTTTCTGCATATCTATCCAACTAATTAATCTTATATAATTCTTTAAGAATCTCCCTTTTCTCAATTTCCTAGTCCTTGGTCCCCTATCCACTTCTTGCCTGCTCACTGTTTTATTCTAGTCTTATACACAAATACTTCAATGAAAAATTGAAGAGGAGGAGAAACACAGCAGAAAATATAAAAACTTAATACAGTTAGCGCTTTCACATCATGGATGCTTCGTCAGACAATAAAATACATTATTGTTATATATATTTTATATACACACAATAATGTTGTTTTTAATAAAATATTATGTATATTTATTTTAAGTTAGTTATATATTGGTATTAAATGAAGTTAGATATTTGCATGTCTGTTTCTTTATGTTGATTATACTAACTTAGTGTAATTGTTTGATTATTGATGGCTTAATTGGGAGTTGAAAAGTATATAAATTAATCAGATTTAATGGACCATTAAAAAGTTCTTATATTTTCTGCTGTGTTTCTCCTCTTATTCATTTCTTCATTGAAGTATTTGTTCGTTGGTATAAGAGGAGTTAATCCAGAGTGGCTACACTGTTGAGTTTTATTGTTTCTTATACACAAATGCCTACTCCTTGTAATTTAAATCTGCTAATATCTCCCTCAAGCCCTAAACTGTGACTTTTGAGGAAATGTATAATGTTGAATATTTAATTCCATCTAGGGTCCATTTAATTCCTGCAAACCTCTCATTTCTGATTTCCATATTGCACTCCACTTCAAAGGTCCATGTCTTCATTATTAATATAGCTGTTCCAGTCTGCTTTGTGCCATCCCAGGATGGGTTTGCTGCTAAACTGTATCCTTCCCCTCTACTTTTTGTGTTCCTTTATTGAAAGGTCTCTCTTTCTTTCTCTCTCTCCAGTATGTGGCCTTTTGATTTCCTGACATACCATAGGATTCACTCCTTTTTAGTTTTTTGGCTAGTCCTTTTACATTCCAAGAGCTTATATCAATATTTACTTCCTCCATCTATTCTCTGTAGTACCAACTACCCATTTTCCTCTTACCCTTCTTTTGTCCATATTAAATCTTCTGTTTTCATTTATTTCGTCTCTTTCTCCCTTTCACTTAGCTTCTTCTCTTCCCAGAGACCATTCATTTGTACTGTCCCCCCATCCCCTTGCAGCTCCCTGGCAATGGTGTATAAGTATTCAGGTT
This sequence comes from Protopterus annectens, assembly GCF_019279795.1. NCBI lineage: Eukaryota > Metazoa > Chordata > Ceratodontiformes > Protopteridae > Protopterus > Protopterus annectens. Next base: position 321,879,271 of record NC_056749.1, read on the forward strand.
TTGCTTCCTCCTCCAGAGTGATGTCTTCTCTGTCTTGTCTGATCTGCCGCTTGGCTCCAGTAGTTGTCATAACTATAATACCCTATACCCTCCATGGAGTCTTCCTTTACCCTTCTTTAGCACTGGTCCTATTTTACCATCATCCTGCTTACAAGGTTTTTCTTTTCTTCTTACCCACTCCCTCTCCTTCCCTGCCTTCTTATGCCTTTTCCAATCTTGCCCCTGCATCTGCTTTCCAGCTTTGTCTGCTTTGTCTGTCATTTCCTTCCCTCATGTCACCCAGTCATTTATTCAGGTGTAACGAAAGATAAAGAAGCTTTAAATTCCTGAAAGGGCTGCTTTCTGCTCAGTTCCCCCTCCCCTACTCTAAATGAAGTAGAAACATGTCCCTTTAATTACATTGGCTTTTTATTTTCTCTTCATTTTCTAATCAAAAATACTAACTTCTTTTCTGTTCTTAGTAGCTTCTTAAATCTCTGCATTTATTCAACTTAATCAGGGAGGTTCTCTGTTAAAAATATTATCATCCTTCCCTAAACTTACTTTAACTCAGATTTCCAAGAAATTCTCATGTTTTCCTCTTTTGAAATGTTTGTTCCTGTTTACCCTCTTAGCATCCCTCCTGCTTCCCTAAACCTGAGTTTTCCCTTCCAGTGCTTTTTTGTTACTGAGTTCTATCTTTACTGATTACTGTGTCTGTTATAGAAGTGGGTTTATGAATCCTCAGTGCTTCCCTACTCCTGGGGCTATGTTCATTTACCTGTTTCAGTGTTGGTTACCAGATGGTCTCTCTCCAACCTACCCCTTCCTGCACTATCATTTAAGGATTATTCCTCACTTGCCTTTACATTTCTCTCTGCATTTCCCTCACTAACTGTTATTGCTATGTGACGTACCATTGGATTTTCCAATTCCCTCTCCCCTTTCCCATCCCCTGGATATAGTGTCTGTGCAATTGCAATGCATTTTCAAAAAGTGATATTTTGTGCGCTTTGAGTCCTGTGTCTCTTTCCTGTGAATGACAGATCATCATATTTTTCAGCTTGAAAGGTTCTGCTAATTAGTGAAATTGCTGTCAGTGTTTGTTAACTTTTTTCCACCTTCAGACAACAAAAAGCTTAATAGGTTAATAGGCCAGGGAAGTAACACAGTGAAACTTTACATGACAGTACAAAGCCAAAGAGTTGCACATTTTTAGCCTGAGTAGCATTATGACCTCAGTTAGTGTGAAATAAAAATAAAAAAAAAGAACTATATGTACCTTAATGTGTCTCTTTTATCAAAGGCATTCAAATGTGCTAGACAAAATGATGCCAGAGGAAGTGTGACAAATTCCTAAAGAAAGTTTCATGACAGTTGATTCAGCCTCAACTTGCACAAAAGAAATAAAAATGAACAGGAGAAACTACTGTCATGCTTTTTATTATATGAAAGTATGGTGTTCATATACTCTGGGGGGGGAGGAAATGAGTTCAGGCATGTTCCTTAGCAGAACTCATGGTAACACTCATTCCTGGGCCAGCACTCATAGAGAGATTTAATATTCAATATTTTTTGACACTGTGGTCTTCTGCGTTTTGGTCTTTCCATGTTATGGTTTTAGGATTTTGATTTTCTAGATTTGTGTTTAAACATTTTCATAGTAAACCATTCCTTACTGTTTCAAATTTCAGCTGCATAACTGTAGCTCTTTTAGTTTGAGTTGTCTTACTCATAATGAGGACATCAAACACAAAAGTGGATTATAACAGACTGAATGATAGCAAGCACAAGCTCTGTTCTGAAGAAATAATAGGCTGCCAACTAAAGGTGAGGTGGATTTATGAAATGGCAATTGTAACAGATGCCAGCCTAATAGAATCACCGTCTAGCACGCTGCCCTTGCCTGCATCATACTGTTTAGGTGAATCCTATAGGTAACTAAGCAAATGGGTTGTCATCATCTGTAAAAGAAACTGAGAATTTGGGAAGATTTAGGAGCTTATTAATCAATTCTGTTACTATCAAAAATTTGATAATTTATGAGATAAGAGTTTCCTTCACTTCCCATTAACAGGCAATCTCACCTCAGGCACGATTGCCTGGAAACAGTAAGTGAAGGAAACTCTCACTATGTATGAAACAGTTCCCTATTACGCCGTCACAGATGCAGGTTATCAAATGCATCTTTGTTGAACAGTAAAGCGCAAAAAGGCAAAATAGCGAAGTGGCATTTCAGCGAATTCTTTCCCTGGGAAAGAATTTGTTTGGCCGCTTTCGCTACTTTGCCTTTTTGGCACTGTAGTGCGATCTCGGAGTTGGTATATTTAAGTAGGGGGTGTGTGGGGGGCACAGCCCCCATGACAGGGGGGTGTGGGGGCAAAGCCCCCCACATTAAGTAATATTTTACTGTTTTTTTTTTTTTTTCTCGGAACAGCAATTGTTTTTGCTGTTCTGAAGTTTCGACGTTTTAAGCTTTCGCTTACATGGGATCGATTATCTGTCGTTCACTCTTCTGAACATGCAATATGATAATATAGACCCGTATGAAACTACCTTGGCAAGGAGAGCAGAGTATAAGAGCCCTCGGGAAGATCTGTGCTTATGATACCAGACCAAAATCAGCCTACTGCTGCTTAGAGTGTGGAAAGGACTCCCAATCCCGGACTGGATTGCACAGCCACAGAAGACGCTGCTCAAATCAGTCCAATAAAGACCCAAACCCATGATCATTTAAGATCGAAAGATGCCTACCTCATGAGAAGTCCTATCAGCACTTATCCTTGATCCTTAAATAGCTGACAGATTAAAACACATCATTTCGAAGATAGAGAAATTAATGTGAGAAGGGGCTAGGTTTTGACATATAAGGCATTTGAATATAACTTTTATATATTTGAATGTCAAATTCAATATAGCCTTAATCTAGGTCCAGGTCATGCCATGCATTTATCCTGCTAACAAAGTAAAATAAATAAATTTATAGGCCTAGAAAGATGAAAATATAGTGATCTATAGGAAGAATTAGGATTAAAATACACATAATACCTTTTATTCAACCATTTTAAATAAATCCAAACCAGCCCAGAAGTTGAAAATGTTAAAACACATAAATACTTGTTTAAATGATTATTATTCACCATATGGAACAAGATATATTATTATGTCATGGGGCAAATAATGTCAACTTCAAAATCATCTCGGAGTGTTTTTTTATTATTACCATTATCCTTTTTTATTCTCTCTCTCTCTCTCTCTCTATATATATATATATATATATATATATATATAATTTTTTATATGTGTGTGCGTGTATTTGTTAACTTAAAAGTGTCAAAAATGTTCTTAAACTATACTGTGAGTAGCATATACAAATAGTCCCAAAACATGATACACCACGGTAGAATGAACACAAAGTAACATTTTCTCCCACTGCTAGCACTGCTCCCAAACAAAATAGAATGCTTAACTTGACATACATTTTTATTATATAAGATAATCAAATTCATTTTTCCTCTTAAAGTTATCTTATTACATTGTTCAATCTCTTTCATAATTATCATACAAGAATAAATCTCCGTGAAGTTTTCATAAACATTATTCTATCAAGGTCTGCCACTTCTGGGCATTAAATATTTAATTATTCAATTTGGACCATAATACTGCTTTATCAACGCAAAGTGAAAGATTTTAAACAATTTCTATGTTCTTAACTTTGGTATGAAATCATTGCCGGTGTGTTTCTAAGGGTGTGATGGCAATGATTTTCTTGTTTTTGAGTGATTTGTCCTTCAAGTTGGCGCAGTCATCAAGTTTGTATATTTATATTGGGGTGTAAGCCCATTTGCAAAAAAGTCTAAGTTGTTTTTTTTTCCATCCTTCTGTGTTATAGGCATTATTTTTCAGAGTTTTGAAGCTAGGGATTGAAAATTTCAGTGCTTCATAGTGGAACCTAGTTATAGGAACATTTTAGTTTTCCCTACTGATTTCCTTTTTTTTTTTTTTTTTTTTTTTTTTACATTTTCAGAATTATTAGTTTCATTAAATCAAATTCACAATCACATTTAGAACTAGTAAATGTTCTGCTAAAGATGCCACTCCATTGTGAATGCAAAGATATATATGTGTGTGTGTGTATATATATATATATATATATATATATATATATATATACACACACACACACACACACACCAGAGATAACTGATTACATCAAAACTATTAATTATTTGGTGACTGGCTAAATGGATTGATGTCTTTTAATTTTTTTAATTATGTCCTAGGCCAAATGGTGAGGTTGAATTAAAACTGAGATAAATAAAATGTAAAAGGAATATGAAATACACTACTAGTATGAAAGTGGATTTATAGCAGAACATAGATGAGTAACTAGGGATACGTGACAAATTTAACTATATGACTTTTTGTCATCCTGTCTGGATCAATATATACCATATTCTATACCTGTACATGAAAACGGAAATACAAAATAACCTACCCTGACCTAGGTAGCACACACCAGGTAAACTCTCTTCATTTTACAAAATAACTTATCCTGACCTAGGTAGCACACACCAGGTAAACTCTCTTCATTTTACAAAATAACTTGTCCTGACCTAGGTAGCGCACACCAGGGAAACTCTCTTCATTTTACAAAATAACTTATCCTGACCTAGGTAGCACACACCAGGTAAACTCTCTTCATTTTACAAAATAACTTATCCTGACCTAGGAAGCGCACACCAGGTAAACTCTCTTCATTTTACAAAATAACTTATCCTGACCTAGGTAGCACACACCAGGTAAACTCTCTACATTTTACAAAATAACTTATCCTGACCTAGGTAGCGCACACCAGGTAAACTCCCTTCATTTTGAACTATGAGACATATTGGTACCCTTGTCTGCTCTGTGTCCTTAATTTTCATTAAAAAAACTGAATCATTTTAGCCAACACCATACTTTTAAGATAACTATTTGAAACTGCTGTTGTAATTTTTCACCATGCTACTTCCAGCAACTGACTGTAGTTATTGAGACTAGATGAAGGCATCATTTATTTTAGCTGAAAACATTGTAAAACAAACTTTTACCTTAGAACTAAAAATAATCTACTTTTTCAATCTAGCTTTTTTTCTGAGCTATTTTAACACCTCAAAATCGCTGAGTGCTACTTATAGAATTTTAATGTTTTCCACAAAATGGCTGCAAATGGGGATTGACATATCAACATGTTCTTGTTTTTCTTGAATCATTTCTCTTTCTCATAATCCATTTCAAGTCTGATTTGTATGAGTCATGCTAGACATAAGGAAGTAGTGGTATATTCTCATGTCATTGACACAAAAAGGGATTAGTGTCAGTCACTGTCACCTTATATACCTTGTGTAACGGACTGCTGCTTTTATTTCTTGAATGGCCTTCATGTGTGTCTCGCTCACAGATTGAAAGCTGCAACAAAAAAAACAAACTAAATTGCAGGCCTTTGTTGAACATACCTTTTTGTAGTCTAAGATGAACCAACAGTTCCCTCACACTGCAATTTTGCTGAGGTGACAAACTTTCACTGGACCGAGGGCTCCTTACAGTTTAATATGTTAAGTGACAGCAGAAACTGGAAAGGAAAACATTTGAAGTAATTCAAATGTATAATTCCCCAATGCAGCAGTGGAAAGATTTTTATCGTCAAGTAAGTGTGTGTGTGTGTGTGTGTGTGTGTGTGTGTGTGTGTGTGTGTGTGTGTGTGTGTGTGTGTGTGTGTGTGTGTGTGTGTCTGAATGTTGAATAAAATTATTTATTTTCATTTGTTTTATAACTAATGCCATGTTGTTTTCCTCCCTAAATCTACAACAAAATACGGCCAACTTTCTATTCCTTAATCTTACATAACTATTTTTCTGAGGCATAGATGTCTTGTGGCATTTTATTTTCTATATTTCTGTGTTATTCTGCTCATATTGTGATTTGCAGACAGATTATTCTATTACCCAGTCCCTGTAATGGGAAGACTTTTTTTGGGTGGGGCTGAACATTGTAGGAAATTCTATCAGTTGCTTAACTACTACTTCTTCGTTTGGCTGCTCCTGTTAGGGGTCATCACAGTGGATCATCTGTTTCCATTTCTTCCTGTCCTCTGCATCTTGGTCTGTCACACCAGTCACCTGCATGTCCTCTCTCACCACATCCATAAACCTCATCTTAGGCTTTTCTATTTTCCTCTTTCGTGGCAGCTCCATTATTGGCATCCTTCTTTAAATATACCCAGCATCCCTCCTCAGCACATGTCCAAACCAACGCAATCTCGTCTCTCTGGCTTTGTCTCCAAACTGTCCTAATCCTGTTCATCCTCGTCACACCCAGTGTAAATCTTAACATCTTTAACTCTGCCACCTCCAGCTCTGATGCCTGTCTTTTTGTCAATGCCACCGTCTCCAATCCATATAACACAGCTGGTCTCACTACTATCTTGAATACCTTCCCTTTCATTCTTACTGGTACCCATCTGTCACAAATTACTCCTGACACTCTTATCCACCCTCTCCATCCTGCCTGTATTCTCTTCTTCACCTCTCTTCCACACTCACCATTACTCTGAACTGCTGATCCCAAGTATTTAAACTCATCCACCTTCGCCACCTCTTCTCCCTGCACCCTCACCATTCCTCTGTCCTCCCCCTCATTCACACAGATATTCTATCTTAGTCCTGCTGACCTTTATTCCTCTCTAGAGCATATCTCTGTCTCCAGAGTCTCCTCAACCTGTTCCCTACTCTCACTACAAATCACGTCATCCACAAACATCATAGTCCACTGGGACTCCTGTCTGATCTTGTCTATCAACCTGTCCATCACCATTAGTTGCATAACTAATGTTGTTATTTTTCTCTCCTTACTATGCTAACTACTTATGGTGTTAGTTCTGTAAGGCTAAGAAAGTAATCTGTGTGCTTTTGCAGGAAAATGCAATCTTGAAGATCATCATCAGTGAACTGAGGCATACACAAACTCATTTCCGTTACACTAACTGAACTTGTGCAGAGGACTAAAGTTATGGTTCCATTGATAAGAGTGGATAGTTTAAATCTTTCCATCTTCATTTTCCTACTATGTGACCTTGAGCAAGCCACTTAACCAGGCAGTGCTTTGGGGCAATTGGTGTAAAAACCCTGTGTTTCTAAAGTATAGCCAAACAATACACTTATGTTGTGCTGATGAGGTTATAAGAATGCCAAAATATGCCTATCCACAGCTAGTTGGGTTTGGCCTTACTGGCTTGAATGTATCCACAAAGACTTAAAAAGAAAAAAGTAAAATGTCATGGACATTCAGAGGCCATATAGCTGAAACACTTGATGCCCTTAAGGTGTCATTTGCATATATCCCATGGGCCTGTATTACAGGAGGTTTAAGGTATCACACAGTGAAAACTCTAGCTTGGCTAGGTTTTTCTAATAGTTTTTACTATATGTTTATAACAGAGATATCTCAAGATTTCAACAATGAATTAATTGCACATTACAATACATGTACGTTAAACTGAGTCTTTTACATCAAATAAATAGAAAGTTTTTGTTTTTGCTGTGTACAATACAGATACTTTAAAGGGATTTTTTTTACATGAAAAAGTTACTTAACTGCACATTGGGAAGTGATGTGTCACGAGTTGTATATGCTCACATGTGTGTGCATGTATACACACAGGCATATATCTATTTCTCCATTATACACACATATGTTTACATACATGTAAGATGTGTGCTGTACATGTACTTCATAGACAGCTAGATATCCACATAGACAGATAGATAAATTACTTATGATTTTCCCTTACTAATGTTTTAATGGAAGGGCACATAGCAAATGCATGCTAAAGTAAATTCAGCTCTATATCATGGTTGCCGTCAGTGGTTACATTTCCTTAGTAGGCTAGAAAATAAAATGCTCATGCATTCTACCTGCGTAAGGACTGACCCACTCAGTAGAAGATGTCTCTTCCTATGGATCTATTCCCCAGACTCGCACCCCCTGGAAGAATGCCATAAGAAAGCATACAAGACCCTCTTATAAATAGTATCAGTGTACCTAGTTAACAGAGTTGCCACCTGTCTCTTAACTTGCACAGCAGTCCTGATTTGAGCAGTTCTGTCCTTAGGGTAAAGAGCATGAAAATGCTAATTATGTTGATACTTTACAAGAATTATAAGAAAAATATTTTCTGACTTTTCTCTAAATGTCACAGACATCTTTGACACTACATTTAAGTCATCTTAATATATAAAGTTGTATAAACAAAACATTTAAATTTTAAAGCCTAACATTTCAATACTGATGTGATGCTTATGTAATTTGTTCAGAAGATGTGACTATTGCCTTTGAACCATTGACTGATCTAATTGCTGTGTCATGCTATAAAATGAATAGCTACATAGAAGCAGCTGTGAATGTGTAAGTTCTCTTCCTTTCTGCAATAAAGGCAGTAGAAAACAGTTTCACACCTCTCTGTCTTTTTTATAGCAGTTGCTAAGCTCTTGACATTAGCAGAACTAATTACCCATATATAATTATCAACAGTACCTGACAGGGTAAACTACAGATTTCTCTGTGTCTGTGGTATGTCATACAGATGGAGACGTATTCCTCTGCAAAATATGTGAGAAGGTGAGCTTTAAAAAAAGTGGGTGGTCTTTCTCTTCCTTTGATTCCAAGACAAGGAAATGAAAGTTTTATAAAGTGCAAGCAGGTTTCTGTTACCTACACAACACTGAAAAGAAAAGCAACAAAAGGGTTGAGTAAAACTTTAGCGGAATGTGGAGTTTTTCTTTAAGTGAGGCAGGAACCAAAATAAAACAATATGCCAGGGAATTCCTATCATATACTCTTTATGCATGGATGATATTATATAAATGTTTTACTCTGTATGTGTGTGTGTCTGTATACCAGGTGTAAGCAGTGTAAAGGCAAATCCTGGCACAGGAATATGCTTTATCCTAATTCCTGCTGTTTTCTGCACCTATGCAGTGGTATGTCATGTGTCCATAATTATGTTCTGCTGGTGGGAGGGTGCAGTTATTAGATAAGAGTGATGCAAGGCAGAGTGCTACTAAATATATTGCATTCAGACTCTCCACTAACTTTGTTTATATTACATGGTAAGTCACAATACTCTTCTAAATGGCACATTGCAATATGGCCTCAGTATAAGCTTTCTGAAATAACAAGCAGCATGTAATTCATTCATTTATTTATTTTTTACTCAACTCCTGTGGAGGTTTTCTGTTGAATATAGCTCTATCCTAATCATGACTATGTGACACTGTTCACCTGTAATTATAATATCTACTCACTGCATTAATCTGTTTACTCTTTGATATCCCCTGGAGTGCTCCACAGAGCAGAGAATCCCTCTCTAAATAGAATATAACCTTGTTACTATTATGAGGCACCCAGTCAGTGACCTGGAACTAGGTAGTGTGAATTAGAAAGAATGTGTTGCTGCAGGAAGTCATTATTAAGACTTGGTCAGAAATGACCAGGTACAGCCACACTATTTTTACATCGTCTCTTGTGCACTGTTGTAGCAGTGGTAGATGCATGCACCCCACACCCTCCTGCTTTTAACCAGAATTCAACTGACCCCCTTGGCCTTTGCCAGCAGCCTGTAAATAAGTAGTAATTATTTCAGGTCCACCCCAGGAAAGAGACTTTCCAATCTTTTCCAACCCATGCTAGCCTTCAAACAGACAGAAATTATCCCATGATTTGGGTAACTGATATCATAAATGAACTCCCATTCCTCTAAATAAAGGTGCTAGGGCTTTGTTTTTCCATTTTGTAATGCCCTTCTCCCATGATTTCAGAAAAGGTGAGCTATATGAAAACTTTTCCATGAATTACAACATGGCTTAATACTGTCTAGAAAATATATCAATGAAAACATTTAGATCCTATTTTGCAACCTACTTACTGTAGTTTAAAATACTTCTGTATATGACTGCTCATCTGTCTTGTCAGCATATCTATCCTTCTCCACATCTTCATTTCTTCTGCCTCCTATCATGTTTGGTGCAAGCTAAGTGTATTTTTGAATGCAAAAAATAACAGGCATGTTTCATACTCTGAAGAAGAAAATCACCATTAACATTTTTATTACACAAGGCTTCGTCTTACATGGTTAATGGTTCTTGCAAATGTAAATACAATAAAACAGACAGATGTGTGCCATTATACTGCATTCTAGAACAACATTCACCTATCAGTCTGAAGTCAGTTTCCTGTAACATGTGATGACCACATATAATTTTAGATTAATGATCAGATAAAAGATGGAAAAATGAAGGAATACAAAACGATAGATGAAGGTATGGAAAATAATGTCAAGGTTATCACTGGGGGTTATATATATATATATATATATATATATATATATATATATATATATATATATATATATATAGATATATATATATATATATATATATATATATATATATATATATATATATATATATATATATATATATATATATATAAAAAATAATTATACTAATTTATAGAGAACTGCACTTGTACAAACCTGAACTTTGTTCTACATAATGAGTCTGGCAGTAAAAAAGGGACCCCAGTACAGTGATGCACAGAAAGTCATTGTGCTCATGAAAAATGAAGCAAGCTTTGCCTACAGAGATGAAAACTCTAGCTACACATTTAGGTAAACCTTGCCTAACAATGTGCCCAGAAGCACTGGTTAGCAGACCACTCCATCAGTAGTGAAGCTAGTGTCCATAAACTGTGGTGGGCACTAGCTACAAATTCATCCCTGATCTTCCTTTAAAAAGAATTCAAGAATGGAATTTTCTGTAGCATTTTCACTCCAAGCCTTACTGATCAATAGTTTAATAAAAGCAAACTCCCTTCATGTTATCTAGCAGTCCACATTCCCTGCAGTCATCCCATACTGACAGTGTACTTAAACATATCCCTGGCATCTAACATTATCACTTCCAGCTACCTGCTCATATCTTATTTCCAGTATCCTATTCTCCCCCAATATGATGGAAAAGATGGTGGGTGACACAATGTATTCCACAATGAGATTCAGGATATTAGTTGAGGTCACCTGTACATGAAAAATCTAAATTAGTTGTTTCAAAGTCAACAATTACATCTCACAAATACAGACAAATGTATGCATGTGTGTAATTATACATACACACAAATATGCACACACACACACACACACACACACACACACACACACACACACACACACACACACACACACACATTATATATAGATAGATAGATAGATAGATAGATAGATAGATAGATAGATAGATAGATATGAGCTTCAATATTCATGATTTGCTATGCAAAATGCTTAGCAGCCTAGCATCTGGAAACAAGCTACAGCCATCCCACTACCTAATGCTTGAGATCATGGTACAAAGGGATGTACTGAGCTATTTCCTATATCAAATGCTATTTGCTTATTCCAAATGGCTGCCAAGAATCTAAGAATACAGAAAATGTCATGTTTATATATGATTAGCTTGTTAGCTATGTTGCAGCCTATGACCTTTTGTTTAGTAATCAATGAGGTTACCTTGTCTGACCTGTTGCAATTATGGCCATTAGAAGTACAGCTAGTAATAATGTGCAGAACTCAGACATTAACATAATTTGTGTCTTTCGGCTTTTCCTGGTTAGGGGTCGCCACAGTGGAACTCCGGTCCGCTAATGTTTGGTAGTGGATTTTTACATACCGGGTTACCAGCCCTGATGCACAACCTTCAACGAAGGCACGCCCATTTCACATATGCCTCCACACAGAAGATGCTCTAGCTGAGAATTGAACGGGACAACGTCTTGCTATGAGGCGACAACGCTACCGCAGCACCACCACTGCAGTTTCAGACATTAACATAATAATATTTCCTATTAGCTTGTCCCTCTTCAGTCTACAGAACCTAAGGGTTATTGATTCCTACTATAGCAGTTCTGTAACTTTCTTGATCTTAGAAACTTTTGAATTGACTACTTTTATATTTTTTTATTCTTGGCTGATTTTGTGTTATTTGATCATGTGACGTATCATATGACTGCTTGCCTTTAAACGTTCAGTGGTCTTGTAACAGGTTTCTCTTGTTTTGAAGTTGTCTTTCCATACTTTGGATGAAGGCACTTATCATATAAAACCTTAGGACCTCTTATTTAATCACCTACAGTATCATCAAGGAAGGACTGTTTTAATTCTTTTTTATTATGTCAGATGTATTTTTCTCTTTAACAAACAGATTTATCCAAAATTAATTTACAATTACCTTACTTAGCATCTGTGTTGCTAAGTAACATCAGCTTATCACATCAGAGATAAAATGAAATACTAGTAGATGTATACAGTGACAAGAGTTAAAAAAAAAAAAAAAAAAAAAAGTGGTTGCATTGATTAGGTAACTAGACACATATGATATAACTGCTGTAACCTAATTATCTACCAATAGGAAAAGCTATGCAAAACAGGTGCAAAAGCAGAGACCATCCCACTGTAGCATGGCCGAACAGTGCATAGCTTACATTTATGACCCTGCTCGACTGAATTAACAATGAACTTTGTGTTAGAACATACGAATACTGCATGTAATGTAAACTGGAGTTAGAGCTCATAAAGCCCACTTAAGGTTGAAAATGGTTGTCTGTTTAATATGTTTTAGTTTCAGCAAAGAAGCATCAGTTTCTAAAAATGTTATAAGTGCTTGATTACTTTCAAGTCTCATCTGAGTGTGTCTACAGCTTGTGGCTCTTTTTTCATGATTTTAAAATATGCTAAAAAATGTGCTGCTCATGAAGTACCAGTTTTCTTTATGTTTTAATATATATATATATATATATATATATATATATATATATATATATATAGAGAGAGAGAGATACATATAAACAAATGCATATATATACACATATGTGTGTGTGTGTGTATATATATATATATATATATATATATATGTATATGTGCATGCATGTATTTTTTTAACCATTAAGGTTTATGAACTAACCCATTCCTTCATATTTGCCTTCATGGGAACTGGCATGGCACTCTATTGATGGCACTTTAAAAATATTACTGATAAGTATTGAGAACCCACAGGGAACAGCTAAAATTGATTATAGTTCACATCTTTTTCTGGTTTCCAGTTCTTTTTTCCTTTACTGTTATAGTTTCTTGAATGTTTTACTTTTAAAGTACAAAAGGAAAACAAATCCTTGCCTTTTTACTGAGGGAGGCAACTGGCAAAGAAATGCTACTGATCTAAATGGAATACAAGTTCCTTTAACTGATGTGTAACCTTCTACAATTAGTACAAAAAGGAACAAGAGTTTTGTCTTGTTGGCACTAAAACACATTAATAAGATCCATTCCTGTTATCACTCAACTAGTTCCAATCAAAGAAAAAGTCAGACAAGCACTTACCCTGCCTCTCCAAAAAGTGTTAGTAAAAGGAGTGTGCCTACATTTGGAACATAAAATAAAGCTTACAAAGCTGAATAGTGAGCCCTATACCTTAAACTAAAGAAAACTCCAGCAAAATGCTTGAAATCATTGCAATAAAACTTGGATGGGAGTGGCATTATAAGTAATAACCATTCAATACTCTTCCACTTCAAAGACCTTTTTTGACCATACAAGTACACAGATAATCCCATCCAAACTCCTCCTAAGTTACATAACAAGTTCTAAAGCAATATGCTAAAACACATTTCTTACTAACTGCTCATTTAAAAAGACACATGGAAAAACTGTACAGGGTGAATAAAGAATGTGCTTCTATTGCAGCAGTATATAGTACCATCCTGCAGCATAACAGAAGTAATTATTGGAGGATGTATAATCACTTAACCAGCTGACGACTTCATATTAGGAGGGAGATGGAAGTCATGACCCAAATGTCACATTTCCCTACAGTCAAGAATTCAATGTATTTGTACACTAGGAATTCAGTATTTAAACTCTATTTGCCTTTCACGCAATGCTATCCTATATGGTTTTGAGACTTTAGTACAGCTACCATATGATACAACATTGAAGTTCAAGAGTGAGTAGCAATTGGGTTTGCAGTTTGTCATTCTGCACATCCTCTGTGTATAAACATACATTTTTAACAAGGACATCACTTTCCTCCCACATCCAAAAAACATGCTATAGATGAATTAACAATCCTTTAAATTTTCAGTAGGTTTGCATACCGTATGATTGTTTGTTTGTGTGCATAGCATATGACTGTGTGTGTGTGCATACCATATGACTGTGTGTGTGTGTTTGCATACCATATGGTTTTGTGTGTGTGTATGTGTGTGTATGTGCATACCATATGATTGTGAGTGTGTGTGTGCGTACCATATAATTGTGTGTGTGTGTGTGTGCATACCATATTATTGTGTGTGTGTGCATACCATATGATTGTGTGTATGTGTGTGTGTGTGTGTGTGCATATCATATGACTGTGTGTGTGTGTGTGCATACCATATGATTGTGTATGTGTGTATGCATACCATATGATTGTGTGTGTGTGCATACCATATGATTGTGTGTGTGTGTGTGTGCATACCATATGATTGTGTGTGTGTGTGTGTGTGCATACCATATGATTGTGTGTGTGTGTGTGCATACCATATGACTGTGTGTGTGTGTGTGTGTGTGTGTGTGTGTGTGCATACCATATGACTGTGTGTGTGTGTGTGTGTGTGTGTGTGTGTGTGTGTGTGTGTGCATACCATATGATTGTGTGTGTGTGCATACCATATGACTGTGTGTGTGTACATACCATATGATTGTGTGTGTATGTGTGAGTGTGTGTGTGCATACCATATGATTGTGTGTGTGTGCGCATACCATATGATTGTGTGTGTGTGCATACCATATGACTGTGTGTGTGTGTGCATACCATATGATTGTGTGTGTGTGTGTGTGTGTGTGTGTGTGTGTGTGTGTGTGTGTGTGTGTGCATACTATATGATTGTGTGTGCATGCTTGTGTGTGTCCTGCAATGGTGTTGGCATGACGTTCTTTGAATTTCTATGCTTTTCATCCACTGAGTGCTGAGATACACTGCTACTTCTCATATGCCCTGTACTGAATTAAGGAGATTGTTATTAAATGAATTAATGCATAACTGCCTTCCTCATCTTGCATCTTTCTAGTTAAAGTGCCAAAGAGTGTAGGATGAGTCTTTTGAGTCATAATGATATGGTACAAAAACCTTGTAGTCCTGGGTGAGTTTCAGCAGAATTGTGAAGTGTATATGTGTAGGAGTATGTTATTTAAGACTTGTCCTTTTACTCATACAAAACAGAACAGCAGTTAATTGCATCATTCTAAACTGTAGTTATATATTACTGGGGCTACGTATACCACACATACATATACGTATGCATATACATATACATATACATAATGCATACATATAATGTAAGATGTGTAGCAAAAACAATATTGCTTTAACCTAAAGCGAAACTGTGTAGGAAATCATCAGCCCTTATAGGTAGTTTAGGGGTAGTGTAGCTTTACACGCTGTGGCACAGTACCAAAAATTAGTATTAAAGTAACTGTATTTCCTGCTCTATACAGTAACTACAGTCTGAGGCACAGCTACCCACATTTTGTAATAGAATATGTACAAACCATGGTACAGTACCTACTATTACATTGCATTAGCTACAATATCTAATACATTAGCTACTAGTATCAACACAGTAGATACAATCTGACATATAGAACCTGCATGTAGTTTTTTAGTAACTACAATTTATGACTCAGTAGCCACAATTTAGTGGACTGTGTCTATATTTAAGGTCACAGTCTGTGGTACAGTGACTGCTTTAGTAACTGACACACATTTTTTCGTCAATGGCTTTAGTTTCTGTTCACAACCAAAAGACGTGCCGGAGATTAATTAACAATCCTTTAAATTGTCTGTAGTTATGCATACTGTGTGTGTGTGTGTGCGTGTGTGTTTTCTGTGATGGGTTAGTGTCCTGCTAAGAATGATTTTCTGTGTGCTTTATCTGCAGAGTGCTGGAATAGGTCCAGCTTCTCGAGGACTGTGTACTAGATTAAGGAGATAGTCATTAAATGAATTAATAAATGCCTTCTTCATCTCACATCTTGTTTGTTAAAGTGCAAAGAGTGTAGAATGCATCTGTTGAAACAATACTGCAGCACAAAAACCTTTTAGCACTGGACGTGCTTCAATAGCATTGTGAAGTGTACAGGTAGTTCTGTAGTAACTACAATTTGTGACACAGAAGCCACTATTTTCAGTACAATGCCCATAGTTTAGGTCACAGTCTAGTGACCTTAACTATAGGCATTGCCCTAAAAATTATGGCTAAAATTAGTATGATGTATACAGTTTTTTTGCACATTTTACTCCTGTTATGTGCCAATCATCACACCACCACCCCCGACCAAATATCACATTATTGGAAAGATGGTTTGACTGGGAGTGGTCATCATTAACCCATTATGGGTGGTTTAGTTTTTTTTCACCTAAAGCCTATCCACCTGCACTCTCACAGTTGCAGCCGCAAATGGTTTACATTAGCAGGATACCCCACCAACAGGAAGCCCTGAGTGGTGGTGGCTCCTCAATTTCCACCATGGAAATCTGTCAAAATACACATATACCCCTAGGGGCACCCACCCCAAAGATGGCAATACCTATCCTTCCATCTCTCCCTGTGCTGTCAAATACCTGACCTGCTAATTAAACTTGGGCCACCTGGACCATAGTCATGGATCTATCAATCTATGCCATCAGCACAGGCAATGTTTTTTTTTTTTTTTTAAACCTTTATGCCACAGATGCCTCTTTTTCCATGGTGACTCAGGAGTACTGCCTCATTAAGATTCACACATTAGGCAAAAAGAGATGGAGGTACTCAATCCCAGGAATACAGGATGGGACCTGTTAGCAGCTCATGGCCCTAATCTTCTTACTAATTTGCAAGCATACAATAGCTAATATTGCTACAACTGTATCTTTGCAGGTCTGAACATGCCTGAGCTAAATGAGAATGTTGTTACAAAACTTGGAACTTGAGTTGATCACTCTCTGTCTCCTTTGATCACATGTAACAGTAGTCAGAAAATTCTTCTACTTTGCGTAGCTGATTGCCAAGGGAGTATCATCCAGATCCAAAGAGGTCATTAATCCATTTTACTCAGCATTGATTAGGCTGCTGGCTTAAAAACCCAAAGCTATCAGAAAAGTCTGGAAGCACAGCCCTATATTCAGGATCTTATAGATCCTGATAGAAGATTTATACCTTTCTTTCCATGTCATTAGGGACCAAGTTGTCCTGGAATTTTTGTATCTCCACAAGTCAAATTGCGCCACAAATACAGAAGTAGGGATCTAAGTCATCACCAGCAGATAAACAAAATAAGGTGGAAAGACAGATTCATTACACAGTTTATTCTCCACCTTTGGAATAGACTCCCACTGCAAATTAAGCAGCATGATACATTATCTTCCTTAAACAGGAACTGGATGATTGGATAGGTTCTCAGAAATTCACTCTTGGCTTGACCGGTCTGGTTCTTCTCATGAGGGAAGGTTCAGTCTAAGTGTGGACATTCAAAAGGTGTAAATTGTTGTAAGACTCAGTTGCCTATTATTGCCAATGGTCTTACTAATAGTGCCGTAATCAAACTTAATTGTACAATACCAGGAGTTAGTAAAGTAGCTACAAATCCTGGAAGAGTAACAACTATCCACATACAGTAGCTAGAATTTGTGGAATAGTATCTGCAGTTAGGGTCACAGTCTGTGGTACATTATCTAGAATTAGTAGTGCAGTATATTAGCTATAACTTATGACAAATCATTACAATTAGTGGTACAGTATCTGCAGCTAATAGTACAGTAACCGAAATTAGTCCTATATAATCCACAGTTAGTGGTACAGTATCTGCAGCTAGTAGTGCAATAGCTGAAATTAGTGGTCTAGTAGCCACAGTTATTGGTACAGTATCTGCAGCTGGGAGTACAGTAGCTGAAATTAGTCCTATAGAAACCACAGTTAGTGCTGCAGTATCTGCAGGTAGTAGTACAAAAGATGAAATTAGTGCTCTAGGAACCACAATTTGTGGTACAGTAGCAGACATGGCATTAGTATTCCTCAAGTAAGGTATGCTATGTGTTTATGCAAATCTAGAACGGACAAGATGCATGGCACATAATTAGAAGACCACCTTAGAGCAGTGGTCCATAAGATTTTTACATCTTCTATGAAATGTACTGCTACTTTTTATACTTTTGAATTTTGCACTATTTTACTTTAATATCATGGGATTTCCAAATATCTATATTTAATATTTTTAATTGACTATAATTTTATAACTAGTACACTAAAACACTTAAAAAAGTCAATGGCAGCATAACTAAATCTAAAAAATAGCACTTGTGATAAAGCACACGCATTAAAGAATAAAAAATGGTTTGCACATATGGCAAAATTTTACAAGCAATTGCTGCCACAGAAAGAGAACACAGGATCTGAAGATCAATGTCACAGTAGTGTCAAATGTCATTCGTTCTAACAATGGAAAACCACAGTGAAGTAAGGGCAAACCACCAGAGTCATTAAAATCTAACCTCACAGCTAGCAGCATTCTGCATAGCCCTTATATTATAATGATTTCTTTCAAAACATTTTTCAGATGGTTTTACTAGCTCACGAGTTATCATCCATAAGGGGATACAACCTGTTTTGCATTGACTATTTAAAGTACGGCCAACACCAGTCATTAGACATTTATTACTGCTCTAAGTACCACACTACATCTTTACAAGTCTAGTCATGACTGGGATAAATGTGAAATGTGTATATGTCTGCAGGGGTTGGGGTGGTTGCAAGGTCATTTTGTTGAGCTAGCATTTTATATTGCAGTAGAAAGATAGCATGGTTAGTGCATCAGTGGTTGAATATATTCATTCTTTTTTAACAGGAACACTTTCATATGCAGTAAGCTTGTGAGGTACCACCTAGGTCTTACTTTCCACATTTAAAAGTGTCTCAGGTTGCATTGCAGATACAATTATGTGGCTATGGTCCAACTGTAGGCAAACTTGATAATGTCAGCTAAAAAAATTGTAAATTACTGATTACAATTTCAAAACGTAGCATTGTCATCTAATTCTGCTCTATTCTGGCAAGTTTATACAGAAGTTTCTGGATAAAACGTTCATTTTTTTTTTAATAATTTCTAGAATGAGTATTACATACACACTGCCCTGAGGTAATGACTTCTGTTAGGTACAATAACTAGGCTGGAGTTCTACAAGACAACCAGGAATAGTTGATGAAAGGACAGCACTTTCAATTGGAGAAGAAAAAAAATAAAATGGCACCACATAAAATGACACTGGCATGAAAATAAAGAAACCTGCTTGGAATACAAAATGTAATGGGTATCGTTAGACAACATTTATTTATTGGCTGCTGACATAATCAAGTCTTCAGGATGACACTAACTTCAGACAGATTGGTATTCTAGTTTAGAACTCTCCCTAACAACTAAAGCAAATAGCTTGTACCAGTCTCTAAGCATCTCACAGTACAGCTGCATCAAACAAAGTTTCAGCTTATAAATTTTCCTTAAAATTAGTGATCACCTAGAAGTCACTAAACTAAGATCTCCTAGTAACAGCAAACAATGGCCAGCACATCCTCTGATATTCTGAATCAATCAGCAATGCATTCAAAGTACTATTCCCTCACAGAGTTACATAAAATCCTTTACTTCTTCATTCAGGCTGTATGCACATAAGAACAGTGTACACAATCAAGAAGCCTTCATTAGGCCCCTGTGTATATTCATTGGGATTCTCAGTGGTAACAGCACTTCTGTCTGTCTGTGGTACATGACTGCAAATGGAGTCAAAGGCTTATGTGAGACTTCCTACACACTAAATAGATACGGGCATTAAAAAATTAAAATTACCCAGGACTTAATGAGAACATAAACATTAAATGTGCTTTAAAATGGTTACAATACGTTTTTTTTTTTTTTGTTTGTTTTTCAGTTTTCCTCTGAAAGAAAGATAATAGTGTGGACTTCCTTACTCGTTCCAAAACATAGTTTCACTTGCTATATGTATTTCTTTATGTTATTTCCAAGTAAGAACAATATCCATAAACACCAATCAGAATAAGCACTAATGTTCAATACAAACAACTTTTGGAAATTTATTTTTTAATGGATTTCTAAGTATATTTTGCTGAAGTACACAGAGCAGTCTTTTGTTAGATAACAGGTGTTAATATGTCATATCACAAAATAATATGACTCCACTGTTTAAAATAACTTTGTTAAATGGGTTATTATACTTTTTATCTGTTGTATTATAATCACACAACACTATCTTTTGTTTGAAAAAGGAACCACACAAAGTCATTTTTGCTGTTTTCTTCCATGTTCTACTACGATTGTTTCGGTGTAGACAAAGAAAATGAAAAACATGAGCAACATTAATTATACATAATACAAGCAGAAAAAAATCAAAAGATGAATTTACTTGAATTGATTAAGCTGATAACACTCCTGGGAGAATTTGAAAAATCGAACTAAGTGTCAAGTTTCAATGAGGCTGGTTACATGTTGTTGTGTCTTTCGGCTTTTCCTGGTTAGGGGTCGCCACAGCAGAACTCCGGTCCGCTAATGATTGGCAGTTGATTTTTACGTGCCGAGTTGCCAGCCCTGACGCACAACCTTCAACGAAGGTATGCTCATTCACTCATATCTC